>NC_039488.1:12829104-12928423 GCF_003590095.1 Trichoplusia ni | reverse complement strand
ATTTTTCGTGACCTACCGTCAGACCAGGTTTTCATTGGTACTGGCATAAACTGTCGTCTGACAAAACGGCTGGGTATAGAGCATAAAAATCGCAAACCTTTAATACGAAATCAGTAGATTACAGAAATAGCATAAATTTTATAACAGTCTTTAAAGGACTTAATGGACATTCAACAAAAACCCAAAGTGCTCACCAACAGCCCATTTCGACTTCATCACCACTACGTGTAAGTACTTATCCGGAAACGTTCCTGGATCTCTTGAAACAGATCGTTGATGACTTCGTAGGTAGCATTTTTAGTAGGGTTCCATCGGACCTAAACCTACCACATTATTACCTCGATAACATTGGGTCAATATATTTGGGAAGGCGATGCCCCAAGAACTAGTGTGCCCTGCAAAAAAAAAAGAATTTAGTAAATGAAAAATAAGGATTACTCTTCTTAAATCCCAGTGGTGTAAGTCGATACCTGGTACATCAAATTCTGGCATGACACGAATTCCTCTAAACGTCGCGTAATTGATTATTTCTTGGATATTGTCAGCAGTGTATATCATTTAGGGTGGAAAGCCGCTTTACTGTAAACAAACATAAGCGTTATTTTTAAAGATACTGTTTTTATGCCTACGCAGGTTGGCATGGCTTTTGTGTTTATTATTTTTTTCTCAAATGTACCTACAATATGTCAGTTGTAAGATTTTGAAACATAAAGCATTTACATAAGTAAGTTGGCAAACAGTAGGTAGTGATTATACCTTAAAGCGGGGAATTTCTTGCTCTGGTACGGGAAGCTCTGGTCATCTACTATGTGCCAGTGCAAAACGTTCATCTTGTTCATTTCCATAGCATCCAAAGTTTTAAATATAGTAGCTAAAGAGAGGTAATGTCTTGACGTGTCAATAAGAAGACCTCTGTGCGAATATTTAGGGAAATCTACGATTTGGGTCCCATAGATAAGTAAGTCCTGCAATTCATAAAATAATTAACAATTGTCAGGTTATTCATTCGGTTTCAAACAAAAATTTTATGTGTAATTTTACTGATGGAAATATTTCAAATGTTAAAATCATAAGTGATTGCAATTCTAAAGTCAAATATTTTATTTAACGACCATAACCATTTACCATAAACGATAATTTGTTCATTGTTGTTTTTTTTTATATTTCATAAACATTCCCTAGTGATAAGTGAATTTTAAAATTAATTCTTACATTGTAATCGTCAGACATGTAAAACATCTGGACAAAGGTCTCAAGACCTCTCAAAACCCCCCATATTGAGTCACTGTCCAGTGTTGACACTGCTGAGACGTTGAGGCTGTCTGAAATTATAATATTAAACATTGAAGAGCTTCAGATACTCGAAAATTAGAGCGTATCTTTAAAGGAGGAAGAAAAAAACTTGTTCTAATGTGAATGAAAAATATTGGTTTCCCATTTCATTTATCTTCTTACACATTGCGACTCACATACTTATCGAGACAGTGATTCAAAACTTAATAGAAAATAAAATGATTTTTAATGCCTTGTCAATCGAAGAATTTTTAATTGCCCATTTAACGCTTCAAAATTCAGAACACAGTTTTGATTGAATCGTTACGAAATTGAGATAAGGTTACACAAGATTGGTGGATAAATAATTTTGAAAACGAAACAGGTTATAAGTTGTGTTTTCGCTATTGGACGAAGGGGAGAACATATAAACGAGTTAATGATTAATTTTGGGGTTACTAGAAGACATATCTTAGCAGTAGTTAACGCAACAATATGTTTTATTTCAGTAAGTACTGTGGACTACTATCAGTGATACATTGTGTTTACACATAAACTTACTCAAGCCTAGACGTGAGTGTGTCCGATATAAGAGGTCAATTTCTTATCTTTACGCAATGAAATAAGTATACAAATATTGATTTACCAGAATAGGTTTTTCCTGCTTTGAGGAAAGACCAACTCTAATCGATTTTCTCATTTATACACGCCAGCATTTATATATTTAAATAGCTGCAGAATGCTTGAATACGAATAAGGGAGAAGTATTTTTATATATTTAATTTTGGCGAATATTTTTTTTTGTATACCTACTGATAGAATTTTTTGAATAGGTTTTTTAGTTAATGTAGTGAGCTTATTTTTTTACCAGATGTTTTTGATTATTCTTAGTCTTTTTAGGTTTTATACGTCTAATGTTAACAAGACTGAACTTAACCCGTGCGTTATAAAAAACTAACAAACTAAACAAAAAAGTCAGGGTCTGGGTCGCACTTAAGTTTGTTAAAGAAATGGCCCAATACCCTGAACTGCCAATTTGACATGAAACGTGTAACTTGATTACAAACATGTTGTCAGTTATATTTAAACTTACATTTTTCATCCATGTCCAAGTGTGGGTAACGTTCACATGGGTATTTCAGATTGATTTGTAATTTTCGCACTTCCCTTTAAAGTTTGTGTCCAGAGACAAATCTGTTGCTTGATTTAAAAGATCAGTCGAATATTTCGAAAGTATAAGATGGGTTCTCCTTAAGACATTGTTATAGCGATCAATTGCTGCTTTAAGAATATCGCAAGTTTGGCCGGTCTCCTGCGTTTGAATAAAATATTTTTTAAATAAGAAGACTATTATTTAAATATTCATTAAAACCTACAATTAAGACATGGTAAGTATATATTTTTTTGAACTTACCTCAAACGAAAAAGACGTTGAGTATTTATAATAAGCATCTTCTTCAGTTTGTTGTTGCGGTTTTGGCCAAACTTTCCCTTTCGTCGGGGGATATTGTGGCCCAGGTTTTATAACAGTAAAACTAGCCACAAAAATCACGCAAAGTGCGTTAAAAAGTATCAAGTGCCGTAACATAGCAGACAAGTCAAATGCCATGTACTACTCAGTTAATAGTCCGAGTTAAACTGTTTATCTTTATATAGCAAAGTATGGAGATAAGACAATAGCAAGCAATCACTCAGTTACTCTTTAATTATAGCTATTATACTTTTATATTTAGTAATTTAATTTCTATAGATTCCTTGTTTACTTAAAAACCCCAACATCAAACTGTGAATAACGTCACAGACGAAAATATATTCCTGGGATAACTTCAAGTGAAAACACCCGGTCCTTTTTAAAGGCATTCACGGGTTCATAAGTCCGACATACAATGGACCTTTTTGATTAATATAAAGTGTGATGGGGTACACATTACGGACACGAACAATCCAAAGTTGATGATGAATTATGGCACTATGTGTGCAGAAATAATAAAGCTATTGTACTTTAAGAAGCTCTGTGACCCACATTGCATCTAGATCCTAGATCTATAAAAAAAACTGAGATGTAGTTGTATTTTCTCATTAAGCGAAGCTAAGAACTATTTTGATTAAGTCATCAATCTTCTATTTCAGTGCGCTTTCATTTGAGTATTCCACTCTTTCCCGATATAAACCCCCTATGAGTAATGAGGGAGTGTTTCCTTGATAGAAATCTGTTGAGTCGATCAGAAGCTATGATGATACAGACAGGCAAACACGTCAAACTTATAATAGCCCTCTTTTTGCGTCAGGTTTTAAACAATGTATCAACTGACTTCTCAGAGCTACTGAATAGCCATATAAAATGTTATAGAAAAATTATAATGTCGCATACATTACCGTATTCCTTATGTTTTTTTTTTATTAATGTACAAAAAGACGATATAATCGCAGTCTTATATTAAAGTGTTATTTATACTGGAGAATAACCTCGGCAAAAATTCTCACATCATGTTATTGCCACGGTTGAATTATTGTTTTTACCGGTTTTCTTTCATTTAATTTTTTTTTTTAATCTTGTAAATATATTTTGATCTTTCAACATTGACATTTGTCGTTGTCGATACTACTTGAATTTTTTATCTGTGTTTTGTGTTTGACATGTATTTTAGCGGGATTTATGACTTTACGTACATTATAATGTAGTCGGAGGTTCGTGTACTTACTTATTTAATATTTTGTTCTTCAATAGTGCGTTTATATTAAGTGAACCATTTTGATATTTGATTAAAGACAAAACCTTATAACCACAGTTTAATTCCATATTTTAAAGGTGATTTTAAAAGCCGAAGATAGATTTCGATGACGTGCAATAATTAGGGAGACCTATGTCCAGCGGTGCACGAATATGGGCATGGGCCGACGATGATGAAGTGGGTAAGTGAATAAATAAACCTACTTGAATCGCGACTTCACCACAACTTTAATGGACGATGCGTGTTAGAATGTGATGAAGAAAGTTTCACTCGGTCTATCCATCTCTCAATCTACATTCATAACGTATCAATAATGGTTAGATACATTATGCTTGTCATTTTAGATTTTTCATCACATTATTTTAAAATATCTATGGTATTAATAGTATAATAATATAAATTTCTCGTAATCTCGTTTTCTTCGTATGAAATTGAACTCGTCCTGAAGGGCCCGACCGACTCCGAAATTTTGTGCACATGTTCGGTAGGTCTGAAATCGGACAACATCTATTTTTCATAACCCCTTCTTTAAGAACTTATTTTTATCGCAAAACAAAGTTTGCTGGGACAGCCAGGTTATAGTTTTTGGCGTTTAATTAGAGCTGTTTTTGTGAGGTGATGATAGGAATTGAAATACAGAATACTGAATAAAAGGTGAAATTATATGAAAATAGAAATAAAAATGTTCAAATTAAGAAAGAAACAAAAAAAATAAAAAATACAAAAATTTATTAATTTTAGTAGGTAGTCATGTATAACAAACGAAACTAAAAACGCTTAAAAAAGAAAATCGAGAACGCATTCATCAGGCCAGTGATTTACGTTTCTTCATCTTTCGTAAGATTTTGTGAAGCCAACCTAAAATTACGTATAATAAAAAAAAGTTTCTAGATAAGTAAGTATAAGTTTACAAATAAAATATTCAGAAGAAAACATTCTTTAATACAACCTTTGGATTCTAAACGTAATAATCTTAACAAAGTAAAAGTATCTTAAAGTCATGTAGACAGTCGTAAAAATAGTTTAGGCGATGCAGAATCCTGGTCCGTTGGGGGGTTGTGCGTGCACGCCTCGTCGGTTCATACGGCACGCGTGTTCTTCGAGCCGGCAGCTAACCTCTACGACGCTGCTTTTGTAGTAATTGTACCGCGGCTGTTCAGCACTCCAAAGTTTTTCAGCTACCGCACTCGCACGTGGCCACACCCTGGAATTAAGGTAGTCGGTGTTTTTATAAATGACTGGTACTGCCAGATGTTGAGGTAGAAATAATTTGTATTGAAAGATATTTTATTTATGTTATTAAGTAACTAATAGAGTTATTTAAACAAGCAAGCAGTTCGCTCGGCTCATGGTTATGAAAATTTTGCTACGCAGATCTAACACGTTGGATATGGACTGGATGTTATTAAGTATTTATATCTAAGACATGTAAAGGTCACCTACACCCATCTTAGCAATAGGATACCAGCCTGTGCTAGGGAATAGTAAGTAGCACTACGTACCTGCTTATTAAATTCCTGTCATCAACAGATTCACCCCACATGCAAGCCTCTCCACCCAGGATGTTGTTCAGATCCAAGTCCTGGTAGTGCTTTGGAATCATTTGTCGGGGATCAGCTGCGTAGAATTTGTTCCAGTCACCGCCGTTAGCTAGGTAGTCCAGATACCATGAAGATGAGTATATCAACTTGTGACCAGCTGACAGGATCTGAGGACGAAGAAATGCAAAAATGTACAGGCTAAAGTGAAATGCAGTGCATATTTTTTAAGCCCACCGAAAATGTGTGGCTACAAAATAAAACGTTATTTTATATACACGGGCTTCTTTTAAAACATTATAAAATAGATGAAGTAGCAGGAAAGTCAGTTAATTACTCGTACCAGTTTCTAAGTTAGTTAGAAATAAAAGGCCCTATTGAAAAACGCGCCAGATGCATTATTGCTAGTCAGGCAATCAAGGCGCTTGTCGTATTAGCGATGTGGAGCGCACTCTTTAAATGCTAACCTAGTATTTCAAATGACGTCTAAGGTTGTTAGAGAACGTCGTGAACTCGTAAATTCTTATTTATAGTTCTTTTTTCACTCTCGTAAGTAGTCGTTTATGATCTAACGTCGCCTGGTATCAGTAACTTGCGTTGTCTCCTTTACTAAAGACCCTAAAGGAAGGTTTTCGTTCAGAATACGATAGTCGAACTAAAAAAACACAATGTGTCATGATTCACACATTTGATGCAAATTGAAGTTTGAGTGCTAATTATTTGAAGCCCTTTATGTAGGTTTCAGAGGGGCTTTCATTTATGCTTCGAACTATAAAAAAAACGACACCAACAACAAAATATTTTATTATTGACATAATTTTATAAATCAATACTGCTCTTAAACCTCTTTATAAATAAATAACATCAGATCACAACGTTTCAATAGGACAAAATCCCGGTCCATTAGGAGGTTGGGCTTGAATCCCACGATGGTTCATTCGACAGACTTGTTCTTCCATCCGGGTGGTAATATCCATAACACTGGAGAGACTGTACTGAGGTTCTGGAGCTCTCCAAAGTATTTCAGCCACAGCGCTTGCTCTAGGCCAAGTGCTGTAATGAATCATAATATATTTAGCCACTTTAACGTGTCTTAAAAATGCTTTGGTTATGCCTACTTTTGAGACAATTTATTGCACTATGTATTTGTTAGAAATTCCCCTTCCCGTTTAAATTATCATCATTGAAGCATTGCATGCTTGCAAGCAATCTAATTCACTTAGGTAAAAATACTCACCGACTGATCAGATTTGTGTCATCAACCACTTCACCCCACATGCAAGCTTCGCCTCCTACTATATTGTTCAGGTCCAGAACATCTGTTGTGATCTGTTGTCGTGGATCAACGGTATAGAACTTCGACCAGCCATCGCCACCGTCAAGTTTGTCCAGGTACCAGGACGACGAGTATACGACTTTATGACCGGCTTCTAGGATCTGTGTAAGCGATTGTGCTGTGACAGTGTTCTGCATTAATTGTGCCTACCTAATTTCACAATTTTTCTCGTACTCCAAAACACCATTACAAGGCCGTAAACAAAATCGTAGTTTTCAAAGTAATAAGTTATTTCCTTTGGGTAAAATTTTGAAATTCGATTTGTATGTTAAAGACAAAGGAGATACCTAACAGTACGATAGGGGTCTTAAAGATTTTTCTTCCAATAAACCAATCCATATTTAAAAAAAATCCGCATCGTCTTTGCTCAACAACTTATCGAGTAGCATTCTGACAAACATTAGATTCCAGTTGCCGATTTTCTGAAAACACTGAATTATAGGCGTTGCTTTAATGTACTAAATTAAAGGAGGACTCACTGGAATCATGTCTTGTGCTCCAACTGTTTTCCAGACTTGCACTATCGTATCACTTGGTAGTTTGACACCTTCATCGAAGACTTCCTAAAAAATAGTTTATAGATAGATTTGAAACATACTTGAAAGAAAATAATAATGTACTTTCGCAATACTATAAATCACAAAATAAAATAGCAAAAGGATGACGTATTGTATATTTTACATACTTGCCACACAATAGGCTTTGACTTTTGTCCTAGCAGAGGAATAACTTTCGTCATGAAATAAGCGTGCAATTCGCTTGGCTTAGTCATGTTATGCTCTGACATAAAATTGATTAAATCGGGGTTTGATGACCTGGAAACCACATACGAAATAAAATTAATTACGGAAAAATGTATCATAAAAAAACATGTACATAACATCTGCCCAAACTGCTATGATCCCCTGAACATGACGACCGCTGTGTCAAAAGCAAAACGAAAGATAAAAAGATTTTAAAAAGAAAAAAGATTAAAGATTAAACAATCTTAGGGCAGGGTAAGTTTTTTTACTTACCAGCACTCCATGGCAACCTCGTCGCCTCCGAGATGGAAATATTTATCAGGGAACCTTTCCTGTACTTCCCGGAACAGATCGCCGATCAGTTTGTACGTGACGTTGTTTGTTGGATCCATCGGACCTAGGCCAACCACCTGTCCATACTGATAACATTTTGTCAGAATCGATGGGTAGGCCACGCCCCAGGATCTCGTGTGTCCTGCGAAAGTTAATAACAGAATCCTTGTACACTTTCCCTATAAGTCAAATCACTATTTTGCTGAAACTCGAACGCAGAGAATATGCATCGATAAGAACGACCAGAAGTACTTTTATGAATCTAGGTCAAGTAGTTGCATACAAGGGCAATTTTGAAGTATGAAGCATTAAAGTGAAATTCTTTAAAACTTATAGTTGCAGGTTCAAAGTCGACATACTAGTATATCTTAGACGTTAGTGGTAGATACCAAGATCGGTATTAATTTGAATAACTGTCCCATTAATTTTTTAATTAAAGGCGACATGGTAAGGATCAGCGTAGAACGAAGTGATGTGCATTGGAACAAATCTATTGATAGATTACTATGTGGTGAACAACAAACTTCAAACTCATGTGTTTGCGCGAAGACAAAGTGGCCAATAAAAGAAAATGCTCTAGACGGTGCAAGAAATATTTTTCTCATTCGCAATGACTAAAATACATCACAACAGTATAAACTAAAAACAAATATTTACGCAGTTATTCAACGTTAGAGAAACAATCGATGCATCATCAATTGTTTTTTTTGATTGAATAGAGTAATTATAATATAGCTTAGCTGTGTGATTATGTTCTGAGATAATTCAGTTTGAGGAAAAAGTGCACATCTTGTTCTTGGCTATTTTAATACGTGCGGATCAAAGTGTGAGTCATGCTTAGGTACAATTCTAACATTACCAGAAAAATAGAGGTTCCTATTTTAATATAAAAATCTGTTTCAGCGAGTATTATGATATTGCAAATAATTATATGTATAAAGAAATTGATTTGCCTCACAATCAAGTCGATATAAACAAATGATGTAGCAATCATATCAGTACTCTATCAGTCAACAAATGATTTTATCTAAGGTCACTATAGTGCTTTAGCATTAATCTGAAGCGTTTTACAAAGAGATGTTAAAAGGTGTATAAACTATTATCATTGTGAATAAGTCAAGATAAGTGCTGACCTATAAAGTTATATCTATAGACTTTTCGCCTTATTTGTAATGTGCGCAATGTTTTCAATGTACAATTTATTAGCTCATAATAGGTGCAACCATTTAGTCAGAATTTATATCTATTTTTTAAATCGATTGTGTCACTATTATTTTTAAATACCGTTTCTAGAAATATTGAGCTTCGCGTGTATGAATGGAAGGGTTTGCTTAAAAGCCTAGGAGCCGACCAGCAAATCAAAATATTCGAAAGGAGATTTTTGAGATATGATTTCGTGCTGATATACCGCACATTTATACAATAGTACCGAATGGTCAAAAATCAGTTAGTACCAAAACGCTACAGATATTATTCGAGAAATAAATGGTAAATACCAAGTGGTTATATCACATAATGATGGTTGATAACGTTCACTTACCAGGCACGTCGAATTCAGGAAGAACGCGTATGCCGCGGTCCCGAGCGTAGGACACTATTTGGATGATGTTTGTTTTAGTGTATACCATGGAAGGATCGTATGCGCCTTGTAAACTAAAAGAAAATATATGGAAACATTATTTTATTTATCTTCATTTGATTTTCTGATGCCAGCTCTAACAGCACACATTGAAACGTGCTAGAAGTTTAACATAAAGGTAAAAAATAGTTTTCAGAGTAAGTACCTCAATTGGGGGAATTTCTCGCTTTGGTAGGGAAAACTTTGGTCGTCAACTATATGCCAGTGTAAAACGTTCATCTTGTTCATTTCCATGGCATCCAAAGTTTTGAGGATATTTGCCACTGTGATGTAATGCCGTGATGTGTCAATAAGAAGCCCCCGATACGTGTATCTTGGGAAGTCGACGATTTGTGTTGCATTAATAAGAACGTCCTGCAACCGACAATGCTTTTATTGAACTCAATATTAGATAAAGGTCTGAATACAATTTAGCAACAAATGTCGAGGAATCTGAATATCAATGCATATGTGACCCCGATATGATTTCAAACGAACAGGGCCCCAATTCTGCTATTTACAACGGCCGATGAATTAATGAAATTTGGCTTAAAATGACAATTTGCGTAAGCATTTTTCTACACAATTGGAAATTCAGTGCGGGACAATACAATTAACTTTCAATTATTGTATTGGCAAAATGCTTAAGATAATAGGATTTAATCCAATAATTTCAAATTTAATCCAGTTGCCATTCATTCAACGGCCATTGTTAAATAGCAGAATCGGGGCCCAGGATGACTCTTGATAAAATCTCTCTAGATATATGAAGACAAGAATATTAACCTAAAAAAATATTAAGGAGAAGTTTTAATATAAAGAGGTAACAAAACATAATTGAAAGATATGGAATGGTATTTGCGTAATTATTTCGTAAAATGAGATTATAGTTCTTATGCGACAGGTAACTTACTTTGTATCCTTTCGCCATGTAGAATAGTTGAGCGAAACTCTCCATTCCTCTTAATATGCCCCATATGGAATCACTTTCAAGTTTCGATATACCAGATACTTTGAGGCTATCTGAAAGAATCATCATTCATTCATTATTATTCTTAACACAAGTGACTTGGTTTCTCTACAGCAAAAAATTGTTTCCTGATTCAATACAATAATTTTTGGCCTGGGACTATCGCTAAAAAGAAGAATATTCGTTGATTTTCTTTTTCTAGTTGAGCCATTGGGAATAATAATTTATTATAGTATGAAATGGTCATATTTATTTTACGATGGAAGTGTCTATCTACACTAATTATTTTTTTATGATAGATGTGCATACACAGAGATACTTCTTTCTGCGCATGCACACCAACAGGTAAGGTTCTTATTTTGTCTTTCGAATCAGTCGAACCAACAAGAAGTTAAAGGGTTTTTGACTATTAGACCTTAGGTAACATACATTTTTCGTTCATTTCCAAGTGCGGATAGACTTCGCACGGTGCCAGCAGATTTATTTGGAGTTCTTGCAGGGCCCCCTTGAAGTCGGGGTCTGCTGCCGTAGATCGAGACTCGACTTTTTTCCATGTCTTCTTAGTGTGTTTCCAGGCTATATGGTGCGTTGTTCTTAACACACTAGTGTAACGTTCTATCGCAGCTTTCAATATGTCGCATGTTTTTCCTTTTACCTGATAATATTCGAAACTGTTAATAAAGTAGGTTAATTAGCAAAATATCCGGCAATACTACTTATAATTTTATTTTTGCGTGGGATATAGGTGTACCCATTGCCGGATATATATTTCGATGTAGTTTTGAAGTAGATTAATAAATTTTCATTTAAAGCTGAAATGATTTCCATGTTTCTATTGATTTTATGTCTGCGCTAAAAAAGACTAGATCAACATATGAGTAATGTCGGTTTTACGCTAAGAAACATAATCCGTAATATCCAGTTCGACATCGTTCCAATTAAATATTATTAATTTATTCAATAAATTAATTTATTCAATAAATTAATAATATTAACAATAATATAATTGAATTAAAATTAATAATAATATAATTAGCGTCAAATTCTACCTTTTAGGTACCGCATCAACAAAAGCACTTGTACTACTTTTGTTGATGCGGTATAATGGTAATCGGTACGTAATGGTTTAATCGATCGCTCTCAAACAATATTTATTAAAAGTATCGATCCCGGTTGCTAGGCAAAGGCCTCCTCACCCTTCGTAAACTTGTCCCAATATTTGATGAAGTGGTTTTAAAAGTTGTAATAAGTATAAAGGTATTAGGTACGAAGGCAAAAATGTAGGTTTTCATTAAACGATAACAAAATAACTTTCTGAATGCGTTATCGGAATTCCTAATCAATGTATTTCAAGACCTGCGCCATTTACGAACGAATGCAGTTTATTTATTTAGGGCATTAAAATATTTCTCTTAAAATCATAAAATGTTAATGTGATAAAGACAATATTGGATGCAATTGCTTGAAGCTTTGCAGTTAAGAACGAATGAACGTTAATAATCGAAAGTATAAAACCATCTTTAAAGGAGCTTTTTGACTTCAAAAAAAACAAAGGGTATCCTTTGTGCTATTCATGGGTGAAATCGGGAAAATTGTATCCTAACCAAACTAAGTACTCGACAACGTCAAAACGTCATCGTAATGAAAAATAATGGTTTGTTAACGAAGTTAATTACAAAATCAAGTAATAACTTCTGATTTGGTTGCGATAAAAAATGGAGTGAATGAGATCCTTCGGTGTAAAATACTATAAACGCAAGCGTAATTGTTGATGTAGGTTCCTACACTTCAGCGATTTTATTTCGCATTCTCTTGAATTAAAAACTGCAGCAATTATAATAGCATTTATTACTGATATCCGGAATTCACAGAATATATTCTTTTTTTTTACTTAGCGCACCTTTATAAAACACTTGGCTAGCTGTTTTAGTTTCATTTTTTTTAGATGAAGTTTTGGTTTTGGTTTAAGCATATACTGAACACTGAATTGAGAATTAAATGATATAATATTTGTTTAATTTTTGTTCATTATATTCGATACATATGGCAAATAGACCAGAGTGAATGAAAATCAATACTTTCAACAAGTTACAAGTTAATTTCTATTATGTCTTCTATTAGTATATTATTACTTAACGTTTATGTGCCAAAAATATAAGTATTGGTAAAGTTAGCCTGATGTTTGAGTTTTTAACTTACCGTAAATTTAAAAACCGCAGGTGATAATTTATAATAAGTCCATTCTTTTGTTTCCTGTTGAGGTTTTGGCCAAATTTCCCCTTTCGTTGCCGGATAAGCTGGGCCCGGTACTACTATGTAACTGGCCGCAAAAAATACGCAAAACGCGTTAAAAATTACTATGCGCCGCAACATTTTCGCGGCAAATTACTAAGCTATCCGTGCAACTCGGCTGACAGACCGATGTAAACTGTTATTTATAATTTGGGTATTTGTCATACATGGCCATAGATAGATTATAATAGTAAATTGCTTATTCTACTTGACGCATAACCTTATGAACCATTATTGTATATTAGATGTATAATGTCATGGAACAACTTTATTTTGTTGTTTATAATAAAGCTTAGTTTTTTAACCCTTTAAAGTTTAAAATAATATTTTACACTGAGTATGACAGTATCAACTATTCTGAATACTAAAAAAAACAGCACGTCAGAAAGAGCATATAGCTTAGACAAAATTCGATGTTTTACTGAATTGATTATTTAATATTCAGTGTTGCATGTTGAAATGCGATTGAAGTTCTTTTTATTATCTGTGCATCAACTAACTATTGACGTTTCATTTTGGGGGCGGGTAGCGAATCGTCATTATTGTAGCGAATTTCGTAAAAAATGAGATAATTTAACGTTTTACTTTAGTTCGAGTATAATAATATAATTGTCAAAACTAATGTTACTATCTGCGGTACCGTAGGTAAGTTTGTACAGCGTTTGTATCAGTTAATCAATTACTATCAAATCTTGTGTCTTATTGGCCGTATCCTGTCCTATTGATTCATAATCAGCCTAATTTCTTTATGGATGCTATCTCTGCCATTTCTCAATTGATATGAGACGAATTCTTAATAGACACAATATTGGGGTAGATTAAGTTTTGTTGAGTCTTAAAATTTGAGTTTCATCGCATATTTTTGACTACCCCTAGGAGTGATCATGCCGAATAAGTTGTGTTGTTTTCAGGTCTGATTCAAAATGATTGGGGGCCTATTCGTGTACAACCACAAGGGCGAAGTCCTGATCTCGCGGGTGTATCGCGACGATATAGGACGGAATGCCGTGGACGCGTTCCGTGTGAACGTGATCCATGCCCGGCAGCAGGTCCGCTCGCCCGTCACCAACATCGCCAGGACATCCTTCTTCCATATCAAGGTAACTTTAGATCTAGGTACTTACCCTAGGTCAATAATCTGGAGTGATAGTACAATCTCTTGAGGCAAATCTTTATAAGTATGTAGAAAATGAGTCATTCATCAATAACAGTGTCTGCTAAAAGATCACAATTATCTTTTTATACTTCCATTATACTTACTACCTTATTACTGTATCAACTTTGATACTGCATAGTTATTTAAAGAAATAACATAATCCTAACATACAAATGATAAAGTTTTTCCAATTCCTTAGCCTATGATGTCCCACTATAAGCTAAATGCCTCCCCTAGTTCTCAATCTGGTCTTGAACATTTATATTACCATTTTGTATGTGGAGAAAATGATCAAGATTTAAATAGCTACTGAGTACAAATTAATGAATGTTAACCTAATAATATGAAGTAACATGAGAAACATCTCTTCCTTCTCATATACCTCCTAGATCTTGAGATATAATGAAAATGTATTACAAGATAGTCTGATCAGACAAATCATTAACTCCTTTGTACCATCCACAGCGGGCAAACATCTGGCTAGCAGCTGTTACCAAGCAGAATGTGAATGCTGCCATGGTGTTTGAGTTCCTTCTTAAGATCATAGATGTGATGCAGTCTTACTTTGGCAAGATCTCCGAGGAAAACATCAAGAACAACTTTGTTCTCATCTACGAGTTGCTTGATGGTGAGCTATTAAAGTATCCATTACAATATATTTATACAATACGTTGATATTGTTTTTTTGGCTTATTTTCTCATTAGGGGACAGCAACAAACTCTTAGAATTATTATTAAAACATGTAAAATATATGCAATCATGTTTCGATTCGTGGCAAATATCTTAATTTTGCCAAAAATACTTATGCTCATATACCAATATAATGGAATGTCATCTTCTTTTATTTTGACAGTGAATATAATCCTTTGCAGATTATATAACATATGGATTACACAGTACCCATTTAAACTACTTGTAATTGTCTGTTTATCCATGTCCGGTGTGTCAATGTGTAAAATCACCTTATTGCATTTTAATTATATCAAATAATGATGACATTTTCAGAAATCCTGGACTTTGGCTACCCTCAGAACTCAGACACTGGTGTATTGAAGACTTTCATCACTCAGCAAGGCATTAAGTCTGCCTCTAAAGAGGAGCAAGCACAAATCACTTCTCAAGTAATTCATTTATTTAATTTTCTATTTTACAAATACCATTACTTAGTTATACTTTATTTGTTTATTCCTCTTAAAACTCAGTTTATAAAGTAACACAATACATCATCTAAAAATCAGTGCAAAAGAAACAGTTATAAACCAATGAAGTTTATATTGTCACCCTTGGATACAAGTGTGAAAAGAAATAATGGTGATGTAAAATTTTG
Organism: Trichoplusia ni; assembly: GCF_003590095.1. Lineage (NCBI taxonomy): Eukaryota > Metazoa > Arthropoda > Insecta > Lepidoptera > Noctuidae > Trichoplusia > Trichoplusia ni. Next base: position 12,913,105 of record NC_039488.1, on the reverse strand, counting down.
CATCATCTCAGCCATGGGATGTCTAATTTTGGACACAGGTCCTCTCCAGTAATTAAAAATTGGCTAGAATTCATGTCATACTCAACAACTTTATATAGTTGTCTGTTCACCTTGTGGTTCAGTCCTATACTGTGCTGGCTGGTGCTTAATTTTGTGCATGGACTTAATTATTAATAAGTTTACAGCAGTTGTAATAATGTATAATAATGTTATGCTTGTTTGATTAGGTGACAGGCCAGATAGGATGGCGTCGAGAAGGCATCAAGTACAGGCGCAATGAACTGTTCCTAGACGTGCTCGAATATGTCAACCTGCTTATGTCACCACAAGGTAACACTCACTCGCATTAATTTTGGCTATTAAAATATTTATAGAAACTTGACCCTACAAAGAGTTGATCAAGGTTGTAGGTCATTTATGACATATTGTAAGTGTTCATCAAGTTTTAAGATTAAATGATACATGAGAATATTCTTAAATCATAATACATGAGTTAAACTAGATTTACTTGACACCTCATTTTGTTGGTTTTACTGATAAGCAACAGAGTGGTTTCATTTTAAAATTGATTGGCAGTTTCATAGATAAAACTTGAGTGAAATACCAAAACAAATTCATAACGTATATTTGATATCTCAATGAAGTAAAATAAACATATTTGTGGGTGGATATGTTTACATTTATATTTATTTACTTTTTGTTTGTGTAAAGTGATGATAGATGTGTTAAAATTTAGTTTTAAATATAAATGATGTAATGGGGTTTAAAAAACTTGTTTGGGTTAGTGATTTCTGTAATATCAACAGATCCTATTGTGATAATATAAAAAATTCTATTACTTCATACGTATCTTCTTGTTTCGAAATCTATGGATAGACGTCTTTTTTGTAAAGTTGTTTCAAGATTCTAATAGATTCCTACCCCCAATGGGAATCTTACTGACTAAACCTGAGTCTCCATGCTACGTCGTCCGCTTTTTTCTGTCAATGCATGGCAACGAAAGGGGCGGCGAGTCCCTTGTGTGTGTTTGGTCGACTACAGTCGCCGTCGCTTCCTTATCCTCCGCATTATTAGTCTACATTAGGTCAAATATTAAATATTCTACTATTCCACACGTCATGTTTACAGAAAAGATTAACAGATCTGGATAATATGGATTTTGATTTTGATTTTGAATATACATATTTATCTAGTGTATCTTATGCACCTACAGGTATTCTACTTTGAATAATTTTTGTCTCTTAAGTACCCTTATTTAGGTCTGAAATTTAAAGACTTATAGATTGATTTCTAATGTTAATTCTTTGTTAACCAGGTCAAGTGCTGTCAGCCCACGTTGCTGGCAAAGTGGTCATGAAGTCTTACCTGTCTGGTATGCCAGAGTGCAAGTTTGGTATCAACGATAAGATTGTCATGGAGGCTAAAGGGAAAGGCAATGGTAAGTGTCTTATACAAAGGAACTAAATTAGTATTGACATTTTTGAATCTTCGTTTTAATTTCTGAGCTTGGTTTGGTTCATGATTAAATTGGGCGTTAAAATGATTAACTCACCATGACATGGACAAGAGTCGATCGTGATTCTCGTAGTTCTCGTAACGAATATCTTGTGATTTTTCTTGTGTGAGGTTATCTACCAAGTTATTTTACAGTAACAGATAGACCGAATAATTAGATAGATCTGCAAATTTTACAGTATTTGGATAAAGCATGCTTGCTTGCAGTCCAAGTAAAATATTTTATACATCACATGAAAAATCTGTGATTAATTAATACAGAACATTGTTTTACAAGACATATAAAGTTCCCAATGGCTTTTTATTATTTTATAACAAAACAAAATGTGTTTGATTCAGGCGGTATATCAGGCAACACGGACAGCGACCCGGCTCGCTCGGGCAAGCCGGTGGTCGTGATCGACGACTGCCAGTTCCACCAGTGCGTCAAGCTCAGCAAGTTCGAGACCGAACACTCCATCTCCTTCATACCGCCTGACGGAGAATTCGAGTTGATGAGGTCAGTGACAAACACCTACAGGAAAATATACTGTTTTCGTTTACTTGGTTAGTATTATATATAATAGTTGACAGCAACAACTTTTTTGAACTGTTCAAAAAAGTTGCACCTGCAACACTCTTAGTTAATGGTAGAGAATATCTATCAATAGCATCAAGTCTGCTTTTGTAGCATTTCGGCATTAATAAATTGTTATTCTCCAAAGCATTCGAATCCCCTTCATTTAGCGCAGACGTGACCTTTCTGGAACATAGGTGACCAGTATATCGTCTGACCATCTGGCCTCTTCCACTTCTCCTATTTCGTAATAATACATATTCATTATTATTTTTTGTATTCACAGATACCGCACGACCAAGGACATTTCCTTGCCCTTCCGCGTAATCCCTCTCGTCCGTGAAGTGGGTCGCACCAAGATGGAGGTCAAGGTTGTTCTGAAGAGCAACTTCAAGCCATCCTTGCTTGGCCAGAAGATCGAAGTGAAGATCCCCACGCCTCTGAATACTAGTGGAGTCCAGCTGATCTGCCTGAAGGGCAAGGCTAAATACAAGGCTTCCGAGAATGCAATTGTTTGGAAGTGAGTGGAGTAAATCAGTTTACTTTGTAGCTTTGATAAAAATGCTTTTAGGCATTGTCTGTAACAACTCCTTAAATTTTTTTCTCCTCGTGAATTTTTTCGCATTCCTGTCTTGCCTCCTAAATTCGTTATTAGTTTACCTAGTGTAACTGTGGCGATTTTACCAACGCTACGATGTACAGAACATAACAAATAAATGTTTCCTAGTTAAAAAACAGTTGCTGTTGGAAGTCATCATAACAACTACATTCTATAAAGTATCTTCATAATCAAGTACGATTTACTTAACTCAGGATCAAACGTATGGCGGGCATGAAAGAAACTCAGCTGTCTGCTGAGATTGAGCTGTTGGAGACGGACACTAAGAAGAAGTGGACTCGGCCACCCATCTCCATGGGATTCGAGGTGCCCTTCGCGCCCTCTGGATTCAAGGTAACACTATACTTGTATACTGCATGTATTGGCATATATAAGCAAGGAAAATATCTTACAGTATTCTAGAAAGAGAACAATTTCGATTTCAAATAAATTGTTAGTTCAAACAATGGTTCAGCTGTTTAAGATGCTGATGTAATTTCTGCTCTTTTATAACAGGTCCGCTACCTCAAAGTGTTCGAGCCCAAGCTGAACTACTCGGACCACGATGTGATCAAATGGGTGCGCTACATCGGCCGCTCAGGACTCTACGAGACGAGATGCTAAACATACGGGTACAATGTGAGTATACAGACATATATCTTAAAATGAATCATGATTTCTTTAACGATTTATCTGTTAAATATAATGTAAGGCGTTGATCTCTTAAAATCGGCTTGTGCAGTTCAGTGATTTCTTGTTTTGCGATTTCGGGAAAAATTCAGTCGTAGACTCTGTCCTTGCATGGATAGAGACTTATGTCCCAACAGGCAGAGGAATTTTAGATTAAAATAAGATGAGGTATCTAGAGGGAACTATTGACATTGACAATAACGTTAAGTAATCGGATGCAGTTAAATACCAGTGGTTACAAGGCGCCTTTCTAACTTTCTAGTTTCAAATTAACGTGCCTTCCGAAAAACGGAAGTACTTGACCGTACCAAGCATAGCTTAACCTGTGATCGATGAAATTGTGCAGTTGTAGCTTAGCTACGCTTAGCTCGTTGGCATTACATAAAACAGTTTTATTATTAGATTTACTTACTAAGTATGTTCATTTCAGGATCTGCACAGTGTTACGGCAAATGAAGCAACGGACATAGTAATGGCGTGTTACATAATATATTTTGTATATAATTTCATATTACTCACACAGAGATTCCTTCAATGAGTTCTATTTTTTTATTTTTCAACTAAGTATAGAATATTTTTATGCTCAGATACCTATGTATGCAGGTACATACGATGTTTTAAGTAATTGCAATATTTTATATTAAATATGAGGCTTATGAATTAAAAAGACATTTTAATTATAAAAATTATATACCGTTGGTTTTTTTAACATTTATCTTGGTAATCAGACAATCGGTTGATGTATAGAATATGTAGCGTTGATCAGTTGTATAACTAATTTATTGTGTATTGTGACATGAAATGAAGGTAACAAAATGTTAAGATATTAATTCTAATATTCTGTAAACATAGCTATATGTATTATCAGCACGATATAACTAAAACGAGATTATTTATGTATCCTCTATACAGTAAAATGTTTGTACATGATAACTTATTGAATCTCATACAATTATCTAATACTTTTCCGCTTGTATATTTCGCCCCGAAACTTTTTTGCGTGTCGAGATTCTCACTAATTAATTCTCACAATTAATTTCGGCATCTACATGAAGGCAGTAAGACGTCTTCATATAAGGCACAGAATATTAATCCACTCGGCTCTATTAAACCCATCGAAAATGAGAACTATAGTCAAATAATAAGAAACATACAGTAAATACAGCCGGTACATACTTTTAAAGTAAAGAATTTGTTTTGTATCATGTAAAAAAATATCTTGAATACGCAAAAAGTTATTAATTTAACCATTCCTCGACATTTTTATGCTTTTGTTTATAACGTATATGTATATTTAGTAAATAATATATTATATATTACATTTAGAATATCACTATAATATGAAGTTATGTAATATTAGGTAATCGATAGTATTAAATGTTAGCGTTAATGGTTAGGGATTGTTTGCAGATTGTTGTGTTGACTGCTAGCATCATAAAAGTTAATTCTGTACGTTTCTTTCATAAATAAATGTGTATCATACCGAGCATCAGGTTTGCGTAGTATTGAGAAAATATTATATAAAGATTCGACCAATCAATATTTTTTTAGTCTTAGGCCTTTCATCACGAGATAACTCAAGTCATCTAAACCAGAAGATTCAATATTCGATTGGCCATCCATGCAAACTAAAAAGTTGATACATCGGCACGCCTCTTAACACGAAGTGCTTCGGGTTTCGTTCGGAGATTTCCGTCGTCTCGTCAACGAAACGCTGTTTAACGGACATCAGTCCCACATAATCTGCACGACTAAACGCATGTATTAGATTCCTCATTATTAGACATTATGAATGAACGGCAAGGATTGGAACATAGTTAATAGTTCAGAAGTATCAAAATTGTTCATGTCAGCTTGCGTGCGACGAAACTGTTATTTATTAAAATTTCTTTAAGCTAAAGTCCGGTTTATATTAACCAAAAAGTAAGCTTGCTATTTTGTATTTTGATGTTAACAGTGTAATTTGGCAATAAGAATTTAAATTGACTGATTTAAAACATTGTATAAAGGTTCTTTTTTATTATAATTTAGTGAATTCGTCTCCAGTGTTTCAGTTTCTCTGCACGCGAGTGTTTATGCATGCTGTTATAGGAATGCTTATAATGTATCGTGTTACAAAAACAATGTACAATAAATGGTAAAAAAATATTTGTTTTTTATTTTATTTTATTGCTTCTCAACCTAATAATATCAGTTATGTTTATTGGGTTTATTACTGATCCAAATGGATTAAGCGCTAAGATGGAATAGACAGACACTGAGTCATGTCGAACTTACAATTCTCACGAAAACCGATTAAGTGCGAGTGACTGACTAGCCTGTTGGTCGAGTAGTTAGTGTGTGTAGTTACTGACTGCTGTGCTCGAGGGTTGGATTCCCACGGAGGAAAAAATATTATGAGATGAGAATAAGCATTTTTTGTCTTTGTGCATCTTATCTATGAAATGTACGTATTCATTAAGGTTTATGCCCTTATACATGCCCTTGCAAATACACTGAGTATAGATCTGATCAAACAAAAACGTAAGTCACTATTTAGAAGAGTTAAAACAACAACCTTGATTCATATTTATAATGTACAGCACGGGAAACAGTTCAACAGATGCAAGTATGCCACTGTTGCTTTTATCTAATGACGTATTGTGAAGGAACAATGGTGCCTATTATAAAGCGACACCGTTTGAGTCCTTGTTAAACTTTGTGCTTAGTAGGCGAGGAAATTAGGTAACTACTGTATTTTTCATAGTTTATTTTGCCCTTCAAAAAGTTACAGTACTGTACTATACAGTACACTTTAAAAACACCAAGAGTGAAGATTGATTCAGAAAAACACTGATACTATACTTAGTTCTAAAATGCATGAATACCAAATTGAGAACCACCGCCTTTTTTAAATTGTTAAAAATGTAAATAGGACATGCTGCTCCCAACCACACTAGTCGATAAAAGATTCAAATTACGTCAGACAAGTCTAATTAATCAGAATTCGCTATAAAATTTCAATGTAAAAACGTAAAATGCTATATCCTAAACAAACACTGCATTTTGTAGTAACAAGCATTGTGGATGATCGTCTAAATAATGCGACGACTAGGTAACGCTTAATTAATCGAACTAGTCGTTTTTAATCAAACGGAAATGATAAGTTGTCTACATCGTAATGGGTACATACGATAATACAGTTTTATTTTGTTTGACTTAAAACTTTTAGTTTTAACATACTTAACCCCCGTGGCACAAAGCGAATTACGGACGGGATTCTGTACCGATTTATACAGAACGCACATTTTTGAACTTCATTTAGAAAAACATCTAAATCGGTATCTGGTTATCTCTAATAACCATATGGTTATCTCTAATAACCATTTAGAGAGGGAACGACATTTGAAATTGCAATATTCGGTATCTCTCATCCATGGTCACTTAAGATATTTCCTTTCTTGCTGATTAGTGCGATGTAACCATGGCCTAGCTAGGAAAATCCAAATAAATATTAAAACGGAAATGTCTTATGCCTCCACATCCTAATAGAGAAGCTATACGGAATGCAGTGTATATGTACCCTACTGCGAACACCACTACAACTTTAAAAGGTAGCGGCAGGCCCGTGCGCCAACTGTAAAGCAGTTATACTGGCAAAAGAGGTTGAACATGTGAGTGAGGGTGTCGCTCTGAGCATCTTGAGCCACGTGATGACTCCAGCCACCTTAGGAGCCAACAATGGCTAACACAATGGCTCAACCCAAAGTGGGACGAGTCCTTTGATGATTTCCCATCCGGAAAAATTAAGTCTCTGGGTTTGAATCACGTCATATCCACGACTTCCAACATCGAACTGCTATGCATCTACTGGCTACAGCAAATCTTAGGAATAAAGAAACACTTTCATTTATATTTACATGCCTCTACTTATCAGCGCATATTAACGCTTGTACATTATAACTCCACAATTAAGCTAAGTGTCTTAACCAAGAACTCACAACCAGATCATTATTATGATTAAACACAGCAAAGTAATATCTATATATATTTAAAGCAAGAACGAACGTTTGTTTGTGAAGTACAATTAAGAGTTTCCAGTCTCATGGGCGCGGCGAGTTCGTTCGAGTTTGATATGAATTAATTACAAGGCGCTGCTGTGGCGGTATTTGTTACAACTAGTACCATCCAGGGTATACAACGAACTTTGTTTGCTATTCTTGGTTTCCTTGTAGAACTGGATCAGACTTACACAGCATTATTTAAGATTTTAAGACTAAGGTTTATAGTAAGTTCAATTGGTGATGTGTTTTGATGATTATGAGGCAGTCATAGCCTGACGGTCAGACCGGAGGATCGCCAAAGTCTCGAGGGCGATCCCGTGATGTATGTGTTGTTGCGTTTGTCAACATAAAATGTATTTAATATAAGTGGCTTCGTTTAGTAATATTTTTTATTTGAGGTTGTTATTGTGTATGGGTGTGACTGATACTCTAGTTCTTATTCTTATTTTGTTTAAATATAACAAAACAAAGACAGCCAGAATTGTTAATATATACGATTTCTATAACGATACGTAATTAAACTCGCTTCAAACAAATATCTCGAAAGGAATATCTAATCTTTGAATTCAACTTTTCAAGTAAATATTAATGGTAATCGCGGCCAACATTTGTTAGGCCTCACGAATAAAGTTTTCATAAAAATACCATTCATAAAAGGTTTAATCTTTTACAGAGTAGGCATCGAGTGTTTCATAACTCCATCAAATCAAAAACATCAAAAAGAAAATTCTTTAAACCGTTCAAATATTCCGCTGGCCGTTCCAAATCAAAGTAATGAAGTAGGAAAATGAAAATATAAAATCATTTTCGTTTTTGCAAACAAATCTAGAATCGCTCGCGATGCAAGGGGAAGATGGGAAGATTCAAGACAAAAAAGCCTGCGGAAATCTTAAGATTTGCGACTCCAGTGCCTTGTAAACACGGCGCGGGTTCCCTACATCCCGTATGTAAATCCCGGATAACTTATGGTGAATATTGTTCTATGATTTTGTTTATATTCATCGGGGAGATGAAAACATAGTGGTTCATGTATTTTCTAACATTTTTCGCTTGAAGATTGTTTTCTTTCATTATTTATTTGTTTACCGGTAGGCTGGAAGCTGGATTTTGGTAAGAGGATCTTAAATAAGAAAATAATAGAGAGTAAGTGAAATATAAATGTACACCTGCGAAATCTTCATGTGGTACTTACGTACGATTCGTACGATTTCAGGTGGTACTTACTATAATAAAATTTACCGAAAACTTTGTTATCTATGTGTAATAAAAATAGTACCTACTTGCACAGTTTCAAGTAAGTACCTATAACTTCAATATATTACGAGTGTTTGTTTCATTCTTCAGAGCTTAAGTTGGTCAAACACTTGATTTGTCTGAGAACTAGATTATGACTACTCGTAGAGACTGCACTAACATAGATGCTTCCGAAATGCAGTTAGAAAAATGTTGTTCTACGTAAACTCGTCATAAAACGTACCGAGTTGTCTTCAGAACAGTGCATGTGTTTTACGAAGTAACACTTCAGACTTTAAGGAACGTATTTCCAGACATTCCTCATAAAAAGAGAAAAACGAAAGGTAATACACAGTGTTACGAGCTCTTGAAATAGGACAGTTGCTCTTGTGGAAGAAGGACAGCGCAATATATGACACGTTGTTGTGTCTCGTTTCCACAACAGCAATAGTCTTTTAAGAGATCATAGTTCGGGCAAACAAAACGAAGAAGATCTATCTAGTGTTAAGTCGTAATTTGGATAACTAGATCTTCCTCTCGAACTACGATGATTGGGACATTTTTCTTACTATCAATCGTAGTACTAACATATTATAAAAGTATTAAGTTTTCAGTATTTTTTTCCTTCAATTCATCAGGCATAAATACATTGTTAATCAAGATAAAAAGATCAAGATAAAACTTCAATTAAATCTGCAAATCTGTTTTCTAGAAAATATCTATCAAATTTTATACAGGGATCCCTAAAAATAATATGCAATTCGATGTAGCATGATGTTGCAATCTCCACAATAATAGGATCTGTTTTAATCTTCGGTCGGGTCCATCGACCTGGGGAGGCTGACGCTGGCGTCTTCGCTTCGAGAGCTAGGCACGCTAAACCTTGTATCGATAAGCTATGCCTTTTATACCTACTCTATATTTATACGTAACTAAGTAGGTAGGTATGCGGTTTTTGATAATTTACAATTCATTCTTAAATGATGCAATGGTTTGCTCACGCGTATACACTAGTTTCGGCCCTAACCGGAGTCCTCAACCATGAGTTGACGCGGCGGGGTCAGCTCAAGATGAATGAATGAATCATTCTCACGATACTTACTATAAAGTTTGTAATTCATTTTATTACAACAATTTTAGTCAGGCATTCGGCGTCGAACAATTCAAAACAAAATAAAAGCTTCAGCTGATTATGGATTAAAGACTCCGGTTAGGTTTAAGCTAGTCGTATTATCAAGGTAAATACTAGTAAGCGTTACGCATTATTTATATAAATAGCTGTGAATTCGCCTCATGAAAATTTATTGTAATAAGGATTAATAATTGTTTCAGAAGGATTTTCTAACGGTAATATGTCGTGATAGCCTGATTAACTTAATTTGTAAATTGAATATACTTTTTTCACCTAAATACATAGGTACGCCTATGTATTAGTCATTTTCAGAAATGGACTTATACCAATATTTTCCATGCAAAACGCTTATCCAATATCTTATCAAAAGGTAAGCGGTGCCTGGGTAATATGAAGAAATTTAAATTACCCCATTTAACAATAATAATCGGGGAAAAATAATAATAATTACATAAGATTTGACACCAAAAACCTCAAAAAGTATGATTCCTTATTATCTTCACAGATCGCCAACCTCGCTTAAAAGTAAAATAAGCGTGAAGATGGATTATCTTTTGGGAAAAGTTATTTAAATACTTTTGTAAGAACTTTCTATCGAGGCGAAATGATCTATTAAAATAGAATGGCATTATCTAACACATAAATTTAAGTATGACTAAGTACTGCCAAAAAAAATTGTAATGACGTGTGAGATCCAAATGTAATTGTCACAACAAACTATATTATCGATGAAAGAATCGTTATTCTTTCTAAAAATTAAATAACCCAAAATATCAAAAATTCAAATAAACTTTTTCAAAACATCATATCAAAATTACCCTTTACAAATCTACAATCGGAAAACTATCGATAGCCGTCCATCCCTAGAATCGACTAACCAAACTGAAATCGATGATCGAACACCTGTTAAGAGTCCTCCGCTGCTCTCATTGACTTATTTGCAGTCGAGTGGGCCGCACGTCCGCCGCACTTCCCCACCGCTTCTATTGAAGAATAGGAACTGCTTACCTGGACATCTCTGATTGATGACTCTACTAAATGCACCCAATAATGGATTAATAAAGTTTAACTATCAAATTGATTTTAAATTGACGAGGTATTGAGCTCGTCTCTTAAATATTTATGATTTTCGTAAAGGATTTATTTATAGTAATCTTTCACCTACCAGCCTCAGAGAAGTACGCAATAAACTTAAATGGAATCACACCTTGGCAAAAAAATAAGATTTCCGCAACTTTCTCTACCAGTAAATTATATTTAATATCTAAGGTACCTCTAAGAATATAACATACATATAAGGACAACAAAGCTTTAAATTAAAATTTATTTACTTACTACTTACTTTTTTTCAATTCCAAAAATGCTGTCGACTTCAAATACTTTACTTTGCCTTCATAATTGTCATATTCCACAAATCGAATCAGATTTTCAGTACCAACACTACATCTCCAAAAAATGTCAGATTTCAAGATGGCGGCATACAGGAGCTAGGTAAGTACTAGGATGTGAGGTTGTGCTAGTTTTCCACGATCATTAATCACAGCGGGACAGTTGAAGCCCATCCCCTGTCAGATAAGTAGGCAGCCTAGAGTGTCCAGCTGATTATATTAATTGGTTGCCATCTCTTTGGGTTATTGCTGATTGTACGAACTGTTGCTAAGGCTTGCTTAAGAGACGTTGGTTCCTGTGTATTTTAGCAAGGAAGACAAGAAACTGGTGGAGCGCGAGTCTGACTTGCGACACTGAGAGTTTAATACAAATAGGCTAAAACAAGTATAAAAATACAAATATATTGATTGCCCAACAATTTTATGACCGTAGCTACTATTGATTAGCTTCTATTTTCATTTCGAATAATCCCTATTATAGCGGAAATTTAGATGAAAAATTTCAACAATCTGTATATCACGGTTCATGGGATCCAGCCTGGTGACTGAGAGAGAGACAGCGCGACAGCAATGGTGGAAAATTTTTCATAAATTTAGACAGTAAAATTTTTCAATTCTTTTTCGTGTTTCAGTCAATACACAAAATTACCAATATAGGTTACATACTATGTGATATTATGGTTTAGGTTTTACTAAATCTCAGTTTTACCTTCAATGCAATCTAGACCAGATTCTAAAACCACTTTTACGAATAGTCCTTGTTTTCGTGAGTTAAAAACTTTTACCTTCGCATACAATGTAAAATAAACTTTATAGGAAATAAAACTTCAAGAGAATTCAACGTCAACAGAAACAGAGCGTCATAATGAAAGTTTGTGTTACACGTGTTGGTGCGACAAAGTTCTAAACGTTACGATACCGACGTGACCGCGAACTCTGAACACCGGTCGCCAGTTGCAACTTTGTCTAAATAACTATACATACATTCATAGATTAGCTGGACGGAGCCTGGTGAGAGGCGACTGCTTTTTACTAGATACTACAATATCTTATATTTAAGGAGATATTCCTGTCGAAAATTTAACATAAAACCTACTCCTATTCGTTAAAGTTGCTTGAGTGAACCTGACAATGACACAGCCTATAAAATTTATCCTATAGTACTCTATATAGGCCATTATATGTGTATCAATACACTGCTAGACATAGTCCTCTCCAAAACTGCAATTCTACTTCCGCATCGAGTCTGTTCGATCTGGTCCACGGGTCCTACTAAAGATTTCATCGTAATCCCTATTAATACAGAACCTTCAGTATTGCCTCCCACTCGCACTTGACTGGTTTATCATATTCTATAATTTTTATTTTATATTTCACACAATAGTTAGAAATGTATATCATCAATCGTATCTTTACATAACGTTTAATCGTCTGATGACTTACCCAAACATGATCCTTCGCATCGTATACGGACATCAACAAAAATAAAATATCTATCTACTTACAGAAATATAAGAATAAGAATCACAGTCGAGTGCACTTCCATCTTATGTAAATCCAAGTTGGTATTTCCCTTTTGCCGTTTCAATTCAACAGTTGTAATAAAATAGTTTCTCGTAAGTTCTTTGATGCGTCTCAAAGGACCACAATACTCTTTTGATGTTTCAATGTCAGGAATGCTGGCTTTCCATTATAAATATTATTATTGAAACTGTCGACCCGGTCCTGACGTCAGCTGCGCCTCAGGGTAACAGTTCGACGAGGAATAGACAGCTTTAGGATGTCCCCGTTGGTGTAGTTTTTAAACGGCTCTGACAAGTTGTTTTTGTGGCGGGTCCCTAGGCAAATGAGAAAATTTTTCTTCAGTTTATCATTTTACGAAATTTTCTGAAAGCTCATTTTTTTGTAGATATTGCTTACATTTAGTATTTCTAAAATAAGTTATAACGTCTAGCGTTGTATATGGAGGATGTAAAATCAAGGGTTAGGTACCTATTCACCCACCCCTAAAGCAGAAAACCCGTATCCTGTAGCTCAAGACATTTAGTGAATTCCAATACAGCTGCGGGTGGTAAAGAGGCAAACGCAGGCAATTCAACCTTCGTGGCAATAAAATTTTCTACAAAACGAGTGTGCTACCTTCTTTTATATGTGTTCTCGTAAAAGGGCTGGTGTTCGTTTAAAAAGTAAATTTATTTCCTCCGCCCCTACTTGTTAATCTCGTTAAAGTTGTACCCGATAGTTGAGAGGCGGGCGCTTCGTGTTTCGCTTGCATCTCGGCGGATAGTAATGATTTTGTAATAGAATACTTAAGTACGTGATTAACAAACCAACAGGTGTGAAACACACAACTAATTTTACCGACTGGGCCCGGCGCCTCGCGGTCTCCCCCTCCTAGACAAAGGTTTGTTTTCGAACGCGAGGCAAGACAATGCCGGCCCAGTGACCGAGTGTCGGCGATCGACCGACGCATGCGCGCCGGGCGCGGGCGCGCTCGCCGCGCTCGCCGCGCTCGCTCGCCAGTCAGCTCCCGCGGCGCGCACAGCTCGCGCGTCCCTCCGCCGACGCCCGCGGCTCCCACCGTCACGTCAAACACACAATACACCGCTAATGCGTTCTGTTTACAATATTACATTAACACGTGCCCACGGATTTGATGGCCGACGGTAGGGTCACGTGAAACGCCCCGTACACCACAACAACACCCACCGAGAGGAACCACAGCGTCTCTGGTGCGTATTTTTAACGTTTCTATGTACTTTAGTGGTTTCTTATTTGCGATGAGTAGATAAGGGTATTACAGCCGCTGTCTGTGTGAAAATCGCCTATAATTGAGTAACGCGAGGATATTTAATTGATAAATTGTTCGAATGTCAGTGTCATTCCACGTGTCATGTAAAATAAACGTCAGAAGCAATGGAACCGTGCGATGTGAGCCAAACCTAATATCGTTAACCTGTCGGCACTCGCATTTCATGAAATTCTGAAAGAAATAGTGGAACAGACATTTTCACTCATGGCTTTACGTTTTTCACTAAACATTTGGAGTGTTCCGCCTGAATAACAGGTTACATATGATATTTACTTAGTAAATTGAATTCGAGGACCCCCGTAGAGTTTCATCAATATTTTTGAGTGAGGCCGACAACTCGGAGATCCTGCTGATAATGTTATTACGTTATGCCGTGTAGTGTTCTCAATGATTAGGTTCAATGGTAGAGGAAATCGATAACGTAGCTGAACTTAGTAATTTTTTGTCACGAATGTTCAGTTCAGTTATATTTTGTAGTAAAAATTTCATTCACAGTCATGTTTTAATTTAGAATTTCGAAAATACATTGCAGCGTTTAAAAACTGCAAGAAAAGAAAAATAATTTCAATCTAATAATAATATAAGTCTGTTATCTAATCGATAAATCCATTCAGTTTTCCGATAATACAGTTAAAATGGGTGTTGTTACCTATTCAAAGATAAGAGAATCAAGTTACTTTCATTATAAAACCTTTAATAAAAAATTAAAGAAGTTCTTGAATATTATTTTTAAATATTTAAAAACGGAATCCGAATATGTTTACCGTTGGCCAGGCACAGGCAATAAGGCCACTAATACCCACAAAATCTTTGCCTCTATTTTTTCCTTCTAGAGTCCCGGAATTACTTTCATGGTTATAATATTTAAATCGAGTAACATCGGGTATATTTTGAATATCTTCCCAGGAAAGGGTGCTGGTTTTAGGAAGTTGGGCTTATTTGATTTTCTCGTTAAGTATGATCGAGAATTTTCGCCTTTGAAATCTAATATAGCAGGAAAAGGAAAGAAAAGGTGTTAGTTAACTTACAATATCTTATTTCAAAGGAAAAAAATGTGTATTCAATGTGTTTAGATTAAATAAGACGTGTAGTCCATAGTCAAGAATTTTAAGAAGTAACTGTTATTGGAATGACAATTTTAAGAAATCGGATTAAATAATTATCCGGCTTTTAATTTCTTAACTGATGCATTGAACTCTAAAAGCCAACAGATCGTTTTCTTATAACATATTGCTAGATTATGACGCAAAATTTCTTTCCAGAATTTTGTTAGGTATTACTGAAACAGAAGATCGGAAAATATATTTAAGTTGTAGGTTTGAGCGATCAATATTAAAAGTACGTTTCAAGTTTTCTGTTATCTGTGTAAATATATTTTCATGAGCATATTCTTGTGTTTCGCTAAAGCGAACGTACGAAACGGTTTACTTTAACTTTTTAATCCAAGTCGGTGGCTCTTATTGTAAATTTTCCTCTATGCCTTGACATCGTATTCCTTTTGTTAGCTGAAACTGACTTTTACTCTATTTGGATTTTTTTTTTCAAGATAATACAAAGGTTCCTGAAAAAAGGATACATATGATCAGGACTCAGCGTTTTGGGTATCCAAGATCCATAGAAAATTGTGAAGATCTTGGTAAAAGCAACTTAAAACGCTCCTATTAGGCGCCTAGCAATTTTTTGAGTACTGAAAACTTCGTCGACTCCTTATGACTAACTTTCTACCAACGAAAAAGCACAAGAAACTAGTCTACCAGTCCCGGGCTCAATTTCAAAGAAATTATAACCAGTTTAATCCCTTTTTTAATCCGGGGAAATTAACGCGCTTGACCCGGGATCCGGGAAAGGGTTAAGAGGAAGGCTCGATACGGTTAAAATATTTGTCCCATAATTGTTCCGAGTTTTGGGAAGGGTTCGTTTGTCTCTCATACGTGGTGCGATCACAATGGAAGATCCGGGATGTTTTCGGAAGAATGTTGAGTTTGTGACGTCGTTAGATGAGTTTTTTGTGTTGCTGATGTGTTTTTGATACTGTTAGATCGGATTAAGGGATGTTTAGGTATTTTGGGAAACAATCGTTGCGATCTCTTGGTACGAAATGCTTACAATTAAAAACATTTTGTTTCTACAAGTTATGATTAGTTTTAAGAATTATTATTTTATATCCGTCCAAATATATTTCTTTCGTATTTCCAAACCCCTTTTTTCAATGAACGACAAAGTTAAAGAAGGACATAATACACGTCTGTGTTATTATTTATAATCCCTATAAAACGAATTTCCCTCCACGTAAGCTTCATTCTATTAAGTTTTCTGATGTTAGCCTTCGCAACAAATTGCCGACGCTCCACCCGTAGGTCTTAATCCGGACGGAGGCAGTTGATGGCACACATCCACATATACACTTAGCGAGGGATGCCAACGCCTCTTATTAGATACTTGCTTTTGTATCTAAAATGGAAAGAATTGGTTAATTGTTTAGATAGAAAGAACTTTTTCGGAATTTTCGGTTTAAGACAATTATTTTCTAAAACATTTATATAATTAGATAATTCTGTAAGACACAGTGAAGTGTTCTCGATTGGTGTAGCTTAAAACCTAAGTTTGTACAGAATAAGTCATAGGATGTTAAATGGTTAATAAATTAATCACTTTGTTTAATCATAATGGGCATTCCCTAATTGCTATTACATTCTATCGATCTAATTATCTATTAATTAAACATAATGGATAAAAAATAGCATTGATATATACCGAAGGAAGGAAAAATAGAGATATGCTCAAAAAGAAAAACCGAAATTTTATAAATGTAGAGTTCAGTGATCAGAAATGAACAATATTAATTTCAACATAATTAAAACTCAGATTTTGATAAAAGTATAATTTTAGTTCCAGAAAATACTTACAAAAAAATTAGGAAGAACTTTCATTTAATATCATTCACCATTGTTTGTAATATTGAAGGCACAACGAACAGGGTTAACCAGTAATAAATATTCGTTATATTAACCCATAAGCGTTAACTAATAGGCGGTGTGTGAGCGCGAAATTTAATAAAAACATTAACCTAATTAAAAATTGAACACCATTAAATTAGTTAGTGTCAACCTTTAATTTCTTTGTTTATGAGTTGGTTAAGTTACCCGACACGATATTGAATGTGTTAAAACATTTCATTTTTGAACATGTCATTATATAACGATTGGTAGAGCTAAAAATTTGATGGGTTACAGTTTTTTTGGGTCCTTGATCGGCTTTTTGTCCTGCAGTGTCATCAAAAGCGTAAACATACCTATGTCGAATTGTTTCATAGATATTATTTTCGTGAACCTTACCGCACTCTATCGTACTGACGTTAAACGGAGTTCTTTATCATTATCATAACGTTAATCGCCCTCTTATCTTATTGGTTTGATAACACATACTTGTAAATACAATATACTCGTATACATATACTAGTATGTATAGTACTCCTGAGTATGTGTCAAAAGGTTTTAATGCTGATTGTATTAAGAAGAAAATGTATTCTGAAAAAATTGTTTTCTAGATAATTTGCATTAAACACTTTAAGAAATTATTTTAATAGTAGCTGTTGCCCGCGACTTCGTCCGCGTGGTTAGAAGATATAGGTTATGATTTTAATCTGCCCTGTTTTTTCACATTTTCCATTGTATCTCGCTACATCTCGCTATATATCGCTCTTATTAGTCGCAGCGTGATGGTTTATAGCCTAAAACCTTCCTCGATGAATGCTCTATACAACACAAAAATAATTTATCAATTTTAATCAGTAGTTCCTGAGATTAGCGCGTTCAAACAAACAAACTCTTCAGCTTTATATATTAGTATAGATATAGATTTGTAAAATGTATATTGTATATTCCCAACATAGTTGGGAAAAGGCTAGGCCGATGATGATGATGATATGTAAAATATTGCTTCACAAAATTTTAGCGCATGCTGGGATTTCATAAGAGTATTAAGTTAAAATAAAAAAGCGAATATGCTTATAAAGAAATACGATATTGGTTAAAAAGTAACATCTCAAAACTAATTCAAATCGTACTATAATTGATACCAATATAATTGAAACTGGCAAAACTTATTAATCATTCACTGCGGCCACTAATTTTGTAACAGACCAAAAATGTTTAGTCTGAATTGAAACTATTAATAGCGACTGCCCTTTCCATTAGACACCTACAGATTATAATTATAGGTTTGAAATCTCTTCTACTCATATTTCAGTTACTGAGGGCTTACCCCCATCTCCTAAAATTGGTTAAAGGAGTTATAGAGCGGTGTCTCTACATTTTCAATTTTTTTTTGAGAAATCTAAATGCCGAAAGTATTAGTAGTTAGATCGTTCTCAATTGAGTTACCTGGGGTGGATTTCAAAACCTCTAAACAAGAAAATAACGAGGGTTTCGTATTAATAGGCTATGAAAGAAATCGGTAATGGACAAATTTCATACCGTAACATTATTGACGCGCCAAGAGAAAAATATCTACTGTGAACATTTTAACTATCTAGATATCATGGTCTATGAGAACCACCCTGGTAACGGATGGACGGATAGACAAACGGACAGAGACAGGCGCCTCAGTAATATAGTTCCTTTTTCACTCTTCAAGTACGTTAAAATAAAAAACTATGTTACAAAATATAACCTTTTTCTAACTAGTTCCTTGCCGTACTAATTTAATAATGTATACTTTATTCTAGTTTCGCGACTAGTAAATTTTAATCCGCGGAAGTTATTAAGGTCAACTAAGAGAAATAGCAGTTTTGTGGGCGTAACGATAAGCTAAGTACGACGGCCATGTGACTACATACAAGTATAGCTATACAACGTAATATGTTAAAATGCTTCTACAAAATATTTACGAGTAAATGATGCAATGGTTTATTCACGCGTATTTTCCGGATTTCAAGACTAGTTTGACTCGCGTGATTTAGGACTCAGGTTGGGTCCACAACCAAACGTAAAAATGCAAAGGATTAATTTTCTTATGATTGATTATTATTCTTAGATCAGTCTTTTAATATAGACAAAGTAACCTCACTTAAAACGTATAAAAAAGCATGGGCATTTAGTCTAATCGAGATGATATTTTTTTATAACAGAACCAAAATCCGTATCATAGAACCATCCAATACAATGTATATTTTGTGTGTCTGTCTTTCGATTACGCACTTATGTACAGATCAGTTTGTTTGTTGACAACTGAGTGATAAAATAAATATTATAACAGTATATATCGCGATAAGGCACAATCATAGTGTATTATCACCGCCTTCGTTGATAATCTTGATTCTTTTTAAAATTCTCGTTTTTCCTCCTTCCTACTAAGAATTTTATTGATTACTCTTTTTAGAATGTAAATATTAATATGTTCCGGTGCGGTCAGAAACAATACTCGGTTTAAATAAAAGATTAACAAAACTATACCTAGACTTTGCTTTTGTTTTGTGTTATTTGGTAACAAAATAGGCTTGACCAAGTACAGTACTAATCTATACTAATATATAAAGCTGAAGATTTTGTTTGTTTGTTCGAACGCGCTAATCTCAGGAACTACTGGTTCAAATTGAAAAATTAAAATTAAAATCAATTAATCATTGAGGAAGGTTTTAGGCTATATACCATCAGGCTACGACTAATAGGAGCGAAGATACAATGGAAAATGTGGAAAAAACAGGGAAAATTATTCATCATCGAGGGCTTCCGTTCAAAAATTCCTAACTTATATCTTTTAACCACGCGGACGAAGTCGCGGGCAACAGCTAGTGAATAATAATACTAGTATTTTTAATCTGATTCGGAATGTATGATGATGAATGGATTAATAAAATACTGTTACCGTTATGAAAGTGAGATGGCGCTCTACAAAACACGTAGTGGCATCGCTTGCACGCCCATGCTGCCTGAAGGCACTGGTCATCAATTTCTTGGCTCATAGTCACTGGAAGTCACTTATAATTGGAACATTGATAGAGGATATGGATCTGTAGATTGATTGTTGGTCTAAACGAAACGAATAGAAAAATATTGGTGGGAGAAACTAGGTGCAGAAGTATAAAGGAGTTTGAGGTTAAGTGAAAAATCTGACTAATGACTGTAAACTCTGGCGACTTTAGTTCGTTATTTAAGAATGTCAAGTGATTATCGTACTTAAACCTTGATCTATAAGTAGTTCCGCAGAAAGCGCCCAAACGAAAAAAAAAATCATGTAAAGAAGATGAGTGATTTGCAATACCGCTTTCCCATATTTCCTCACAATCATTTTCTTTAGTCTGGCATTAACCGTCTTGGGTTCAATCAGGAACTGTGTTTATCCAGTTACTATCATTAGTATTGATGAAATCATTGAAATCTTACTAAATAAACTGTCTAATTACTACGCCTATCAACAATTCTGCTTACTTTTTAGCATTCTTTACCCAAAGGGTAAACCGGAACCTTGGAAGGAAGGTTTCGAACTATGATTTCAACTTGCACTCAAACGGCTTTTACGCTCTTATAAATATTCCATAACAGCTGTTTTACCTTGAAACATATGCCTAAAACTGACGCGTGTCAGATAAAGATAGAGTCGTCTATTTGTAAACATTTATACTGTCTGTAATCAGTGCTAGCTACACAAGACTCTGTTAGTAATATCTTTTATCTTCTAAACACGGCGAGATAAAAGAAACTCCTTTATTAGTACGCATGCTATTGAAGTGTGTGTTAATCTTGTCTATTTTAATATTAGGTTGTTGAGATTAATTATTTGATGTCAATTTTGGAATTTACTGCTTTGTTTATGAATACACGTGTGATGAAATATGTTCTGTTAGATTTTTTATTTGAACGTTTCATAAACTTCACATTTTATCGCCTCTACGACAGGCAATGGAATAAAATAGAAATAAGTACAATTCAAAAAAAATAATTAATGTAGAGTCACAAATTATTGTATAGTTTCTAGGAAATATTTTTTTTATCATTTTATCAAATTTTCATTCGCCTATATGTCACTATCAATGGATATTCGTAGCACATATTAAGCAATGTGTAGCCGACTTCGTAACCACCAGTTACAAGTACGCCCCACCCACTCCACGCATTCCTGTAGCTACGGCGTAGCGCTACGCAAACAATACCGTAGCTGTAATTACTATATCGTAGCAATTCATTGTACTTAATGCTCGGGAAAATTCAAATATGGTGAATTATTTTACTGAAATTTGTAGGCTTTGTAGAATAAGGTAGGATATACTCTTCAGCTAGGTAAGGAAGAAAATCTTTGAGAAGAATCTGATCATAAAGTAAATAAATTTATTTACAAATATTTAACTTTATTCGTATAAATAAATTAGGTGGGTCGTCATATATTTGAATTGCTTCTCCAATTTTTATGATCATGTTGGCAGTATAATATAGTTTTAAAAAAGCTTTATTTATTTTAAAAGAATAAAATTTCTAGCACAGCAAATTAATTAAATTAACTATTCGTTCAATAAATGTCTGACCTTAGGCACTCGAAAGCAATACCTTTGCCTTAAAAAGTTTAAGTGCACAGATAATACAGGTCCACAGATAAAAAAGCATTGAAGTGTTATCAGTGATGGGTCATTCGCGTGACAGCCTACAGTGAGGCTTCTCGGAACCCGGGCCTAGCCAGGAATCTAGATTAAATATAGACTAGCCTTGATTTCAGGTAAATCGGTTCGGCTTTTTGTTTATTTGAATGGGATGCTACAATCATATGCTTATATTTTTAGATAATTGTTTGTTGTAAACTTAGTACATTTCGCAGTTTTTTTTCAACAAAAAATCTAAACATTTTTTTCGTTACTGTAATTTTTGAATCACTACTGATCGCTCAGAAAAAAAGAATCAGAAACTCTTAGTTCTAATATAGTTGTCTTGTAGGTCCCCAAGACTATCAAGAATGACTGTAACAAAGTTTGAGAAATTGAAAATGACTTGTACCTACACCTCGTTTATACAAATCTACATATAGTGTGGTAGCCTCGCAAGTCTCCTACCACACGTATCCTATGATAAAAACCTTACTATATGATGAAAAAAATAATATTTTCAACTTTATACTAGATAGATATACTAGCGCATTATACTATGTGCGAAAAGTAATAAAAGAATGCGTTTCCCATTTCCATATTACAGTCGGAATTAATTGCAAACTGCGACTAAATAAATAAACAAAGTCTGTTCTTTTGATACGAATGTTTTTATTTATATTTGTTGGTTATGGTTTTGTACCTATCCGAAGGGTGATAATGTAGTCCTATTACTAAGACTTATTTGTCTTACCGTTTGTCCGTCAGTAAGCTGTATCTCATGATCGCGATAGCTAGGCACTTAAATTTTCCCTAACAATGTATCTGTATTTTGGGTTAGTAGTCTTTTTTTAATGGATAACTATGTCATTGTCCTATTTGTAAGGAACCCTTATTGCCACGTACCCAACTCGCACTTCATCGGTTTTATCGAAAAGAAAACAATTTTTTTTTCAAAGAGGATGGATTATTTATATTTTTAGATAAACAAAATTAATGAACTGCCACCAAATAGAAATGGCTAAGCTGCCAGTTTACTTTTTTTACTGAGTATTAGAAAAAAAGTAAAATTTCATTTGACAGGTGAGCATTAAAACAAGTTGAGATATAATCTTTATTAGATTATTACCAAAAGGTTTAATAGGATATTACTTAACATTGACCGTAATTATTTAATTATTCATTTCAAAACTTGTTGTGTAATCCCATTAACTTCGAGCACAATAAAAAACTACACGAATAAAGTTTCGATCACTACAAACATTACCCACATAACAGAAACCATTTCATAACTAACAACCACTAATGCAGCCTTATACACATTAGAATAAAGTTCAATTTCCTGCAAATTAAATTTATGTGTTTTGCTTAATACTAATACCAACGTAACAAGACCTCTTAGTGTAAACATGATTTTAGTGTAATCGGTCCATTTTATGTTGGTTGTTACTGACCCAGCCCTGACCGCCGAAATAGGTATTTTGCGTGCTTAATTTAATAGTTGTGAGTTTGTTTGACTGAGATGCTGGTTTTTACGTTTTTATTAGTTTTTATACGGAGTGGATGGAAATGGTACAAGTGTGCTTTTTAACCGATATCAAAAAGAAGGAGATTATTAATTCAGCTACATTTTGTTTTGTTTGTCACTTCCGAAGTTTGGTTTTCTTTAAACTGATTTGGTTAATTCTCTTTTGATTTAACGTGAAAAATCTGTCATTTGGTCTCCAAAAACATCATTAAATTTGGCTCAGTAGTTTTTAATTTCAATTCGATTGTATGTTTATTATATGATAAAGTTTCAGCAAAGAACAACTTGTTATAATTTCAGTCATATAAATATTCAAGGTGATGCTGGCCAACCTTCAAACTGCATTAGAACGGGGTTTACATCGTGTAAGTCATATTTTATATGGAAAGGGAATATTAAACATTAAAATCTTCAACAGTTATTACTACGCCTGTTATGTATACATCTTTGTCAGACGTTAGGAGTGGTCAGAAGCTAGGCTGTCTGACAACCAGTCTGACTGAACATGTACCAACATAGTGGGGAAAGGGCTAGGACGATGATGTAATCACAAACAGAAGAAGGCCAGAACGTTTTGTAACTCTTTTGCTTCGATAATCAAATAAGCAAACTTAAATAATATCTTAATTACAATCATTATATACATTACGTTTCTCAGGTTAGCCAGCTAGCAAATGACGACTCCAGATAGCTTAAAAAGTGATGACGACTATCCTATTTGCAGAATAAATGATTTTGTTTCATTTCACTCACGTCTAACATAAATACTACTGCTTCTATAACATCCTTATCTAAAATACCCCAAGAATCTACACAACCCCAATAAACACCAAAAGTCAACACAACTCAATCCACTTGACACTTCCATGTACCAACAATTAAGGCTCGGTGATGGCCGCTTCGCATTTCAACCAGTAATCACGCGGAATCGCATTTGCTTTGATTGGAAGTGTAAATAGGCCAATAATGTACGATCAACACTCGGTATGTAATCGTTAGGGCATAGTCACGTGACGCACCGAGTTCTGTGTAGCGCCGGACTGTTTAATTGGTGACAATTATTGTTATGTGTTCTAGAGGTGCCTATTGTAGCGCTGTCTTGGAAGGTGTTTAGGTGAATGCAAGTTTATGATAGTCCACACAATTTGCTGTAGACAGCTCACTGATTGAACTTCCTACCCTAAAATTTGACTCTATAAATGTGAATATCTAGCCAATTAAAATGCTGGCGACACCGTCGTTGATAAACCTAAACAAACATGTTTCACTGAACTTTCTGCTCTAAGTTTTGACTCTATAAATGTAAATATGCCATCAGTAGATCATCTTACGTCCACAGCTGTACGACCATCAGTTCTGCGCTTTCAACGCTTATTAATATGTGCCGTTGTTTTACTTAATTAAGTGATTTTTGCGGCGTTTTACATTGTTATATCATCATCATCATTACTCTATGATGCGTTAAGTAAGATATGTATTGTTAAGTTTTTCAAAATACCTATAAAACAGGTTCAACTTAGTGAATTTAAACACTTTCGATTAAACAATTCTGTTCCTCAAATCTCTTCAAATAAACATTGTAAAACGCAAATTAATTCCCATATCTCCGCAAAATCGTTAATCACGGGAAGCTCATGTTTTCCTCAAATTAACACGATTCTATAACATGAAGGTACGTCTTCACAAAGCCTCCTTACTGATAACTTGGGGAGGCTTCAAAGGTAACTTAACTCACATAAAATAAGATAACTTGGAGCGGAGGGCGTGTTTTCCAAGTTTAGAGGCCTTCGCAGATTATATTGTTACAATATTAAAGCGTGGTGTGTGCGTCGACGTATTAATTTATGGTTTATGTATGACGGAACCCTTGAGAAGGAAGATACTTGTAGCTTGTGCGGGATTTCGGTGGAAGATCTGTTCAAGCATGTTTTGTGGACTGTTTTAAGAAATGTGCCGTCGCTTGTGTATCTATATTGACTGTTCATTGAAAGTCACTGAATTTGTAATTCAAAAGTTTTTTTTTTTTGCAAGGAGAGTTTAATGAAATTAGCAGAGGTATGTTTATAATCAATTTTTTCGGAATATTAATACATGCGTAGCTGTTGGTTCAAAACAAGACTTCCCTTAGTTTTGCAGTATAAAACAGATTAATTAAAAATCATAAGTTATACCAGTACTATAAATAAATACTTTGTAGACATTTTATATTTCCTCTAAATTCGTATAAACTCGTTCACGAGTTGTAAAAGCTAAACTAGAAGAGTTTCATCGTCGAGAAGTTTTGATCCTTTTAGCTTACAACACGAATATTATTTGATACTTGCTCAGATTACTTCGACTTTGTTTTAAAGTGATCACTTTTATTTATACGTTACTTTGTATGGTTTTATGAGGGGCAGAAGTTTTGGCTGTTAAACCGAATATAGTGCTGATGTGGGAGATTCTTTTTCGAATAAAACTTGTTATTTTTGAGTCTATATAGTTACTAGCTCTTAGCTTCGAACGGTTAGGTGTCCGTTATAGAGGCAAAAAGATAACCCTTCTTTAATGATGTCGTAGCAAAACTGTCAGCTGTCTCCATAATTAATTTCATCGAAATTGGTTCCAGTTTAAGCGTTTAAATCTAAAACATGATGCAAGTACATACTATTACTCTCCACAAATTTGTTTTTAAAAAATAAGCTCATACACAGACTGCGAACGTTAAAAGAAGAGTTCCTCTCAAAACCACATTAAACCAGTCTAATAAAGCTTTATATTAAAACGGCCATGTTCCTATGCGACAATAAACTTGAACTGTCTATATACCAAACGACTCAATGAGTTACTGAAGCAGAAAATAGAATATACTGCATATACTCTTGAAACAATTAACAGCGTAAATATATGCCACCCTGTATATAGCAAAATGTTAAAGGCGGTCAACGCTAAGGCTGCCCATTCAAAGCTGACTGTTTTTTACGTGGGTTCCTAAGGACCCACAGACAGTTCTAGTGAAGAATAAGGACTTTTCTTAAAAGTTATAATTTTTGGCCAATACGATCAACGCATAATGTCTATCGTACGTTTCCTACTCGTTCGCAGTCATGTTTTGTGGTAACCACAAATAATACGATATTTAAAACACAAATCTTGTACGCCGAAACGCCGTTTCATGAAGCTCGGAGCCACCACAACTTTTAATTTGATTTTCTACCATAAAACACTATAATAAATTTATATCCTGCTTGATTTTACGACCGGAGAGTCATTTATTCCGTCGCTACCCGTGTTAAATAAAACATGATGTATGCAAAAGCCTTTAAACTCCGAAAACGTATTTAAAGCCTTCGGACTGAGAACTCGGATGACGAATGAGGTGTTATACCATTTATCACCGAAACTAGGCTGTAGGAAAAACTACAGGCATTTCGAATACGGAACATTTTTCTTTTAAAAATAATTAACTTGTAAATAAAATCACTTTTGCATAGCGTAACCTCAAGCCGGGTCCGCTATTCACTCGGTACATTCAGCTATTTCGTGTAATGGGAACGCGCACGCTAATGTAATTGAGAGTTTTTTTAGTTTTCCCCTTTTAAAATGAGAGAAACTGTATGTTACTGAGGTTAGGACGGGAGCCGGCCGTTTTGCACACTGTAAATATGTTCTGAATGTGTTTTTTGTGGCGATTGTACACGTACATGCTAACAGTGTTTTATGAAGCTATTCGGGCTCGTTATTTTTGTTTATGGGGAATTGTTTTTGGCTTAATTAGGATTTACGCGTGCGCTATTTGACTTCTCTTTTGGTAGGCTTAGGATGGAAGAATATTAGTTTGCAGTTCGTTTGGTACGAATGTTCATGAGAATAATGGAAAAAAATCAATTACGTGTCTAACTAAGGTGTACAAAGCAAGTCAAAATACTTCAAGAGTTCCCCAGGAATAGCAACTTAAACCTGCGCAATTTTAGTAAATAAATCAAACTTTTCTAACTTGCCTCAGACAGCTTGTTACAGAATAATATAATTGCCTGTAGATGTCCATATTGTTAGGCATATTCCTCCTACCTTATAGGAAAGATTTAAGCATTGATCACGACGCTAGCTCACAACGGAATGGCCATTTCAGATTCCAATATTTCGATCCAAATTTTCTCACGATATTATTTTTATACCGTTTATCAGAAGCAAGTGATATTTCTTAAAATAACTAAGACTAAAGTAAATATGACTTGAAAAATGCATTGATAACTTACATGCCTATTCCGAACCTGCGCCTCGCGTAAACAAATCCATACATACAATCGCAAGCCACCACGACTAGGAGATATAACCCGACCAACTTATAGATTTAGTCATAATTCTTGTCTTATATTACTTTATTACAATGTTAGTGGAATGTAAAGGATGTTATAGTATATCGAAAGGGACGTTATGATACCCATTAGGGCGGTAATGCCCTAAAGGTTTGGACATTGTGATGGAGACATACTTGAATGTCCCCCGCTAGCTTGTATGGGACATTTTATGGTGTTTATTACGCCATATTGTGTTTGGCGTTTATATTTTCTATGAAAGTTGGGGCTTATCATGTTTTCGCTAGATTATTCTCAGTAAAGAGTTGTTTAATAGAAAAATTTGAAGACATATTTTAAGGGCTTTTTAAAAGATTTTGCATTTTATAAAAACAATTTGTAATTTTATCAGTTTGCGGATTTGCCCACGTTGTTATATTTAAATTCATATTATACTTAAGTGGTATACCAATAATACCTTAACGTTTCATTGCAAGTTATTCCAAAATAATAACTAATTTCAAGATATGAGAGCAGACGTGACTATACAGTTATTTTAGAGCTCCCAAACTAATTTGGGATTGTTCCCCTAAAATGTGAAACTTGATCTGTCTGGATGCATATATTGATAGATAGACATACAACATCTCATTCCTGTCCATCCCCTTGTGAATACAAGCGTCTGAGTAAGAACAGATCGCATTACAAATCGACACACAGAACACAGAATATTGAACTCAACTACCAAGTCGTAAGGTTTAAATTGACTTGTAGTGGTCTTTCTTAAAAGTTCTTAATATATGTGGAGGTTCAAAAAGGTTAAGCGATTATCTTGAAAAACAAACAAACCTCTTTCAAGGGTACAACCACGCCTTGATGTGGGATCGTGATGGCAGAAGTGTATATAATTTGTTACCGTTTTGTTATTATTCACTATAAGATAGCCTAGCTCTGGCCTGTTTACATAAAAATCAAGCTTAAGAAAAATAAATCTGCGAAAAAGATCACTTAGCTTGTTCTTTAGGATTCAGTTTTTAAATGTCATGTATTACCATTACCGTTGATGCCGTTATATCAAATCATCAGTTATTCCAAAGGACAAGCATTTATGTGATCTTGATGCTTGTTCTGCGTCCGTGTTTCTTTGCGCATGTGCAAACCCACTACACAGCGATTAATAAAAATAAGGCGGGAGTCGTTAAAAAACGCTATTCAAATCATGTTTACAGATGTTAGACCTTAATTGTTACCTTCTTCTTACTTCAAAACAGCTATTGATTCACATCCAAGCTCAACATTACAAACATCAGTTTATCACACATGAAGTACCTCATTTATTATTGAGTAGCTCTGTGATTCCCTGATGCAGTGTGTCTAATGCATTATTAGCAGACACTCAGCCAATTGACCATGGTGGGGATCTATGGAAAGGGTGCGATTGACGGACACGTATATGGTGTATGGGCAAACAATAATACAAAGAAAGTTCGACGTCCGGGGTCATGATTAAGGACTCCGGTCGGGTCCGAAACTAGTCGGGCAGTCCCGATAAATACGTGTGAGTAAACCGCTGCATCATTTAATAATGAATTCTCAAGTTAGTTACTATAAAATACAAAGAAATACCATGGCTTTTTAAGGAAAACTTGGTTTTTATTTCGTTTTTGAACGACAACACAGCATGTAATTAATCTCAAAACAAACTACATGTGTTTGTTATCTTGTGTTGTTAGTCTTTTATCAAATTATCATAATTGTGTAATCTATTTTCATTATTTAAATTACGAAACGTTTCAGAGACCTGTGATACACGATTTCATTGTTGAACCTGATTTATAGTCTATTTCTAGTTTCGGTTTCGCTGAAAATTTTGAAATCACATATATTTAGGATATTATAGGAAAACTAAATAACAATGCTAAGTGTTAATTTAAAGCTTAGTCATTAATAAACCTTACTAATATGTATATAATGTGGCCACATTATTTTCATCAAGATTTTAATGCTGAAATTTCATACACATAAAATATTACACCTAAAAAACTTCAATCGTCTAGTTCAATGTTACACAGAATCTTTTGATTCCTACATCAACGGAGATCACGTCAGAATCTCAACGGCTTTCAATTTCATCTCGTTGGCGAGTTCGGTCATGTCATATACTGTCATATGTTGTGTCATTTGTTGTCATGTCATATTTAATGCTCTCGTGTTTACCTTGTTTCAGTGAGTTACTGAGCTCTATTTTGTTTGTAAGTCTGTTAGTAAATAGTGGTGTTAAACTGTTGGAGGATTTTGTAGAGATTGAGGCTTTGATTTCAGACGGATTTTGTTGTAGATAAGTTTATAGAAAGATAATAGTTTTTAGTCTTGCTTTAGAGCGTGTTTAATGATACTAAGGTAAGAAATTTGTTTTTGAATTTCCTGATGGTTCCGTATCCAAAGGATAAAACCTATGACAAGGGTCCTCTGTGAGTTATCTCTGACCTAAAATGTAAGTCTCAGCAAGAAATTATACTTATTCAGTATAGGTTTTGTATGGGGGATTCTAAATTACTTATTTATTTTATGAATCTCATCCGGGGATTATCGACCTTTATAGAGATTGCCTTATGACTAGTTTCGGAATTAAACGGAGTTCTTTCGGGTTCGGAAATAGTCGAGCCATCCCAACTACTACGCGGAAGTAATCTTTTATTAAATAAATAAATCCGACTTCAACTATTAACTGCTACTGAAGAAGAAGAAAAGACGAAATAAACATGTACGCAAAGACGATAATAGAGCAATGGCTCTAATTATAAACATAAGGGTAACACCCATTTAATACGCCAGCAAATTGTTACACCAGCTCACTGGTAGACTGTACGCATAACTTAGACGTGTCTAATATAATAGATGATCCCCCTCCTCCGGGCTGTCGAAAATATCAGAACATTAGGCGTTTGATAAATGATGGTACGTAAGGAAATAACTGATACACGCGGGCTAGATAGTGTGATGCGGGGTGACCGAGGGGTGTTTTTCTGGTTCCGTACTCAAAGGGTAAAGAATGGCTTCGCTGTCTGTCTGAATGTCTGTTTGTCTGTCACCTGAAGTGTTATTGCCAATTCGAAAGATCCTTAGTGTCGCGTGTCACTCTTATTTGGCCAGTTATATTTATTAGGTACCTATGTTTAAAGGGGTAAGTAGGTGAAAATGCAGGATAGAATAAAGTAAAGCTTTATAATTAAAATACATGTAGACAATTACAATTGTAAATAAATAATTTAAAAATTAATTTAAATATAAATTGTCTATGTACATAATGTAGTCAATGTTTTCGAGTGTAGTAAATAAGAATTAATATTAATCAACTTTAATTTTCAATAGCAGATGTATTCGTTACCTATATTATATTCCATACATACTATCTTTAAGACTTTGATATCACGATTTTGACAGACACAATACGTCAACTTTAAAACAAAATAAGAACACCATGATTGTCTTTTACAGAAACATAAAACATTAAAGGTTAATAATAAGTAATTTTGTGCTCAACGGATATCTAAAATTAAACTACCCACGCAACTAAAGGAAAATCCTCGAACAACAGACATTGAACTATTAAAAGTGATATTACTACCCAAGTCTCTCTGAGCTAACACGTGCGAAATTGGAGCATGTATCCTATGCCTCTAGGGATGGCAAGTGCGATACAATCTACGGCCTGTGTCTACGTCATGAGTGACGTCAGCAAGGCTCGCGAATTATCATCGGTATTGTGTGCGTAATACCCTATTATGTAGACGACACGGTTATTTAACGACAAAGACCAATCTCTATTAAAATGTAGATGTTGTTTCATGTCTCGATTTTGTACTTTTAATCGATTTTGGAAGAATGTTATCGATTATGTATTGATACATTGACCTTTGTAATTAAATAAATTGAATTATTTATGTTTATTGTTAAATTTTAGTATCTTTCAAAAATGTTGCATTTTCTTATTATATCTTTTGGCATAGGGTCCAATATCGTTCGATTAATTTGGATCAGCTTAAATATATTATATATGTTTGTAAATTAGTAAGTTGTATTGTGGTATTGTAGTTTATAGTTGCAAATATGCACACTGTTTGCTGTTTGAGCAAACCTGAAAGGTAGAACATTTTTATGTACTTAATTTTCAAGTTTTTTTATCATTATCATCGACTGTTAGAAATTACGAAGTTCCTATAGACAGCTAGCAAGGTACAACAGTTTAAACATTCGGTTGGTGAACGTCTCAATGCCAGTATTTGCAAGCTTCAATACGACTAGACTGCTAATTAATTAATTTCGTTTCCCGTTTTCTTTCCCATTAAAGTTTCCCTTTGTTTCTCTGTACTCTAAGTGAACATACATACTTACGTATAAAGATAGTAAGTACGTATTCTAGTTCTTTGAGTGCTTATTATATTCTTCAACTTAAAATCAACCGTAAATCCATGAGTTTAAGTCGCTTTTTATTTGTAAAGATATATTTGACCACGAGCACATCTAGCTACTCGTAGGTGGCGTTCTACAATCGTTAGCGTTAAAAGGAAACAATTGTATGGAAATGACATTTGGTATTGATTTGTCACGTGATTTCTAACCGTCATTTTTATACATAGAAGCTTAGCTTTTATGCATGAACTTTACTGGCTGTTGAAATGTAACTTGGCTAGAAGGGTAGATGTGATATTTAAATTGTTTTCGGGACCTTTAAAAAGGCGCCTTACCTTACCGTTAATATGGTCAGACTCCAATTTCGAAATGCTAAAATCAAATATTCCATAAGAACATGAAGCGGATACTTAAATCGGTAAAATATGCTTTCATACACACCACATTGATAATTATTAATTAGAAATATAAGGATTAATATTAAGCACATTTTGATCTTTTGTTTATTTATAGTTCCAAACTTAGCTTTTAATTACATCTTGTCAAAAAATATCACTGATAACAATCTTTATATCTTTAACATCTCACTTTTTTATCTAATCAACGTTCCGTGTGTATAAACCAGTATTGTACATAAATATTATACATTGTTACTAGACGCAGCAAGCATAGTACCCTATGGTTCTACTGAATGTTTTAACACGTTCTCTTAGCCTTAGCATGATGTAGCTGTGAGAGTTACACTTTATAATATCCATATTGTGTAAACGACCGCTCTATAGCCATATAAATGGCGGTATTAATGGGGAATAGCCGGTTTGTTTCCATGTATTAAGTGGTTTGCAGGACAATGGAACATATTCTAAGGAAAGGTTGTATCGGTGATCTAGAAAAGAGATTCTATGATAACATTAAGTAGGCTCATCCGAATTGACGGTAATTTTTTAGGGTTCCATATTTAAAGGAAAAAATGGGATCTTTATTTAGGCACTCTGTCCGTCCGTCTGTGGCTTTATGACACCAGACTGTGGATCTCATAAAGCCTGATAGCTAAACAGTTGAATTCTTAACAGTATTTGTGGGGAATATAACAACAAATATTACAAATACTAACCCATAAAGCAGCTGTTGTAAAGGTCACAAATTTGTTGAGAGACAAATAAATAAGTGGGCGACCTAAAATTTATTTGACTATTTTTTATATTCGTTTCTTTAGAGTATTTCTACGAAACTGTTAGTGTCGCGTGTCCGACTCGCACTTGACCGATGTTTTGCTCAGACATTAAGGTCAATTATACCAGAGTATATTGTACATGTTACATAACCACAGCAGCTAATAATATATCAGAGATACATCAAGGACTTCATCTCTTAAGTTCCGTTCCCGAAACTATAGATTTTGAATCTATAAGTATATCTGTTATTTTGTTTGTAGGATATTTAGGAATTTCGGTATTCAATCTAGTTTTAGCTGAAGACCATCAATGTATACGTATGTTATCTGTAATTGTAGACGTCCACAACGGTATTCAATATCCAATAGGTGAAGAGATCCCACTCCCACGACATATCACATTATACATTATAATGATGGATGTTTGTTAGCATGTACATTACTTCTTCACGTTGAAACAGCTTGATCAATTTTGATGAAATTTTCTATAGAAATAGCTACTGGATTGATAAATGAAATTTTAATCTATTGTTAAAGATTGAAGATGTTTGCAACTATAAAGCGTTACTAAGAGGTTTACTATTCACAACGAAATTTAAAGAAATCCTTTATCCCGACTGTAATAAGCTACT
This sequence comes from Trichoplusia ni, assembly GCF_003590095.1. Taxonomy (NCBI): domain Eukaryota; kingdom Metazoa; phylum Arthropoda; class Insecta; order Lepidoptera; family Noctuidae; genus Trichoplusia; species Trichoplusia ni. Next base: position 12,879,544 of record NC_039488.1, on the reverse strand, counting down.
TCCATATTATCACGGGTGTTTTAAAAATATTGTTTCTCATAGAACTCCATAAACGTTGCATAATTTGAGTGGACCGTTACGATTTATAGCCTTTAGCTGTGCTATTGAGTTTTAGAAGTAGGGGCCAGAGAAATGCAGAAAGCTTGTTTTAATGGAGTAATTAAACGGAACTGTTTAACTTCGGTATGCTAAATGTAGGGACAGAAGCTGAATGAAACTGCATTGTGCAATGCTTAATGTTAAGATCTTGATTTACTGTTATGCTGCTCTTTAATAGTACTTTAATGAATCGTGAAATGTTACTGAGGAATTTAGTTTTTAGTCGTTTTGGTATGAGATAAATTGCGGAGTTGCTTTGCGTTTTTTTTTTTGGTATTTGATTTGTGGATTGGATGTTTATTGTTTTTTTAAAATATTGATGTTAAAGTATAAAACGTTTGGTTAGTTTGAAGTAAATTTAAGGTACATTTTGGTCAAAAATGTGCGGATATTCTCATTTATTATTTTTTGTATAGAAAAAGAAACGGCTCCTGCTTGTGTCACGTGGGAGTCGATCACTTTATATCGGACTAAAAATTCTTTTCTTATACAAATACACTTTTATACCTACGTAGGTATGTATAAGAATAAAAATTAACAGTTTGCAGTAAATGAATTACCTAATGTAACGAGTAAAGTCTTAGCGTTAAAAACTCGGGTTTTAACTAAAGTGCCTTTTTAAGTACAAAACTTGGCTATTTGAGTGTCGTTTTTGATTTCGTATATCGATTTAATAGATCCAGAGGCATTGCAAATGAGTATAGTAAGTTGTTATTCAGTGGAAATACTCATTGTTTATTTCCAAGACATTTTTTAAAACATCTATCTTCATTTGCTTTTGCGTTTACTGACCATTTTTTTCTTTAAAGTATTAGTCTAAGATTGAATATTCAATTCCAAAAGCTTGCGAGACAAATATTGAATTCATCACCATTTGGACGACGAATCACATCGATTTCTTTTCCATTTATGAAAATAAATAGAACTGAATTATATTCTTTTCGACCAGATACTTATTCAACCCCAAACAAATGTCAAATTGACGATGGCTGTATGTTTTAAAACAGTGACGTTTTTTGACAGTTCTTTTTTCAAACAGAAACTATACAGCTTCAATAGCTGTTTTTTAAAGAAATAGAACTTGAAAAAAAGTGTTCCAAATTGTTTTATGCCAATACTTTTAAATGTCAGATAGTAAACATTATTTTTTTTCATGTGACTTCTTACGAACATTGTATAGAAGTGAACTTTCAATTTTTTGCTTGAGTTTTTCGTGTGAAGATTTTCCAAGACTGAGTTTGACTTATTATATTTCATGATAAACCATCCTAACTCGTTGGTAGGTCCTCAAGGGAGGTTTGCAGTGTTTTAAAAATATACGCGAAATGAACATAAAAGTGGTGTGTGTTGTAAAAGTTGGGAGTTGTTACAAGCCTAATGATGTTTGTCACTTACGGACATATATTTTTGGGATGTTATTTTTTAATAATTTATGTTTTAAGTATATTTTTTTATTCAAATAAAAAAATGCAGTAGGTTACTTAAATCATATCATATCACTCAAACCACATCTTTACATTTTCATCAATGTACAATACTTTAATTGATTTCATAACAATGTTCAATTCGTTCTTATTGAACAAACTTTCCAAATGAATGTACTGTGCTTGCCGAAACTTCTCCGATTCGAGTTCATTGAGTTCGAGCGCAGGTAACAGCGATTACGTAACGTCTCGACATAGTTGGGCCCTCGAACATAGTGTCATTGCTTGTCTGGAAATATTATTTAAATTACCATCACTCAAACTTGACCGAATTTCCTTTATAAATAAAGGTGAAAATATGCTGCGTTCCCCTTCAACGCCGGAGCCACCCCCTTTTACGAGCCAAGTCGTAAACCGGGTTGCGACGGCGAAATTCTATTTTTGAAGTTTATATAACTCGTAGTGGGGGCCGCGCAGTCGCCCCACGCATTTGAATCTGGAATCCCTTTGTTTAGAAATACGTTAAGCGAAATTAAGTGTTGTTCTTTTTTTGAAGCTTCCGTATTTACAATAGGATGAAATGAACGGCGCTAGGTGGAGTATAACGTTTTAGTATCATCGCTGTGTAAAGTCATGTTTGTGTAATAAATTATGCAAAATTGACGGCACAACGCGTTATTCAAAGACCTATTTTTTGTTTACGTTTATTTAGCTGCGAAAAAGGCGATGTAGACATAATGGCAAGACTTTTTGTGGAACGTGAAAAGTTGGAGGGAGTTTTAGTAGCAGGTTATGAATTTAATATACCGGGTTCGTATGAGTTAGGTATCTTCGTAATTGTGTTCTTTTAGCCTCAATAATATGGTATTACGATGATAGGTTTTTATTGAATCAGTCTGACAAACGTTCGTGATATTGTGAAGCGAATTAGTTTCGATTGAATTAACTTTTCGACTCGAGTTTCATGATTACGGTCTCCATGGCGATGGGGGTTGTAGTAAACTTTTATTTTCTCTATTTTCGTACTACAATAAATTCGTAAGCGCTTGAACTTTTGATGTTTAGGCAATAAATGCTTAACGGTTACTTTTATACGTGTAACGATTAAGCTAGTTTATCATATAAATATGATTCTTGATATTATTAATATAAGTTACTCCTTAAAATTTTAAATGAAGTTCTTTTACCTTAACTTTAACTGTCGTGTTGTCTTCGTCACTTATAACTCTAATTGTACATTTTTATCTTTCCGTATCAAATATTAAAACCAACATAACTCCACTCATCCATTCTTACATAAAATAACATAAGAATCTTAACTCATCTACGAAAGATTCCAAAACTTCACATCTAGAACATTCAATTTACGAAATAATAAATATTACGTTTTCTCAGTGAGTGTACCTACTAGTGTAGCCTGGAATATATCTGATTTATAACACTACTCCCGGCTGAAACAGAGACGTATAGAGTTTTATCTAGCGCGGACAGCTAGGCGGGCTTATTCCTCATGTTGTCATACCTTAGTCACTATACTGTAAGATTTTAGATTACGTTTGTGTTCTGTTTTTTTTTTAAAAAGATTGGCGTTCTTTGGAATTATTATACAGGGTACACCAACAAAATAATTCCATTTCCAAATCATCATCGGCCTAGCCTTTTCCCAAAGCTATGTTGGGGTCGGCTACCAGTCTAACCAGTTTCAGCTGAGTACCAGTGTTTTACAAGGAGCGACTGCCTATCTGACCTCCTCAACCCAGTTACCTGGGCAACACGATACCCCTTGGTTAGACTGGTTTTCAGACTTTTCAAGCTTCTGACTACCTGTAACGACTATCAAAGATGTAAGAATAACAGCCGGGACCCACAATTCAACGTGCCTTCCGAAACACGGAGGAGCTCGCTACGACACAGATGGTCACCCATCTACGGACCAACCGCGTCAAGCATAGCTTAACCTGTGAGCGTTTCACTTATGCGGTTATAGCTTAGCCACGAAAAAACAAAAAAAAAATGTTTTGCTTCCAATACTTCATACATCAGTACATACGAAATGAAAGTTATACATTAATAAATGTCACTTAGGAGCTAGTGATACTTTTGATTTTGATAAATTAATTTAGAAAATTCACAAAAAATAAATTGAAGAACAATTAAACAAAATATGATAGAATTTAAACAAAGTCATTTTCGAACAAGCGCAAGTGTTTATACTTTCTGTTGTTCTATATTGAACAACAAAAACATCACCTAAGAAAACCTCTTTACTCAAGAACTTAATACTACTTACAAGCACACCTTAATTCTCGATACACGTACAAGATACACTTTTAATCTGAAGTACGGAACAGCAACATAAAGAGTCAAACATATTATAAACATCAAAGAATGTTTCAATAGAGAATAGCCGGCAAAAGGGGATTAAAAAAATCACGGTAGAGCTTAGAACATTTAAAGCGTCCGTTCAGAAAAAAGGCAGTTTTACACCGGTGGAAGCAAACGAGGTATCTTTTCATTACCCCGCCGGACTGATTCAAAATGGCCGATACTTTTTTTTTAATACGTTTTGTATATGGTTTGTGTTGATGGCCTTTTGTTTTTTTGATATTTTTTATTGTTTTTATCACATGCGTACTTCTTTCCCACGTTTTTATACACTCTCTATTTTAATTTTATTTTATTTTCATATGTACTTGTTTTAAAATTTGAAGGGTAATTTTTGAAAACCCAACGAGTTTTTTTATTAAAGAGTTCTTGACGCTTTTCGAAAGGAGGTTCGATTCGATACTGTCCTTAAGATATTTACCTAATCAGTCTATAATCAACGAAGTTATAATTACAATAACAGAATACTTGATGAAATCCATGTTCGATATTATAATTGCTAACATTCAGAGTTCAAGGATTTCGTTGGGAACAGCGAACTCCCCTCATCTTTTTATTACCTTGGTATTCGGCCTGATTCAAAATGGCCACCGTTATGTTTAAATATTCATGTTTGTTTTAATTTTATCGTTTGTTTTTGGAATGTCGTATCATGTGCTTATGTAGGTCACTTCCTGGTTTTGTGTGTGTGTGTGTGTGAATTAAAATCATGGTTATTATTTGGTTATTTTTTTTTAATTTGGTATGTAAGATTTTATAACCATTTTCATCAGGACGTGTAAATGATTTGATCGAAGCTTCTGAACAATAAGACCTTTTTGAAATCAAGCTTTGTGGGTGTGCAAATGATATAAAATGTTAAATGATGTAACGGTTTACTCGCGCGGGATCGCGCGGGATCGCGAGTCGAACTCGACTCGCGATCCCGCCGCGTCTGCTCATGATTAAGGACTCCGGTTGGGTCCGAAACTAGTCGGGCTACCCCGATAAATACGCGTGAGTAAACCGTTACATCATTTAATAATGAATCAGTCTCACGATAGGTTTTATAAAGATATAAAATGTGCTTAAATGTAAACATTTTGACACTGTTCTTCAGTTGATTAAGAACTAGTGAGGATTTAGCCGTATATATTATATTATATATATATATTATTAGGAAACTGTTGCGTTTAAAAGCATTTTTAATTATTAATCAATTATATCTTTACTTATTTCGACGTTGCCATATCCCGCGTCTTTGAGTCTAGACGACAATCAATCGCGTGAGCAAATCCGTTAAGTTAAATTTATAGTTACGATATTACTACATCTATCCCTCTCTCTCTCATTCAAAATTGAAGTCCGTTTGTTAGTTTTGCTCACTCAGCAAGTTAAACAGAGGTTCGTCTGACACACGGATGGGTGCGTCATTGATATCATATTAGGCTTCCGTTGTTTCACCGTTCTAGAGAAAAAGGTTTTTGTTTAACCCTAGTTGTTGTTCGTAACTTTTGCCTTGAATATCGGGAAAAAATCAATCTGCTTTTAAAACCCTTAGATTTCTCTTTAGAACGATTCTATCCACAATAATTGAACCTCGAAAAATATTTCGGCAATTTATGTTTTAAACTGTCTAAAAACATTTTTAAACTGAAAAACGGAGTGTCTTACACCTTGTAAACTACGTTTCTAACTCGATTCCATTTGAAGCGACAATAGAGTGAGTAGAGTCTGTCGAGTGGTGGTCGTTAGTAGGCCCCGACAAATTACAGCCGATCCACGGCTGAATAGAGCACATATATCGTTCAGGAAGGAGTATAACTTCACTATTGGCCAGTCATTTTAGCATTTCAAATTTCGAATATCAATGTTTCGGGTAAAAGTTTCTGTTTTAAAGGTAGTATAGTGTGCTTTTGACAGTCTTTTGTTTTTGAATAGTTAAAATAATAAAGCGTCTTAAGTGTATTTGAATGTTGTAATATATTTGTAAAAATTGTCCTTAATTTGTGAAACAAAACCTCATTTCCCATCTTTCCTCGTTCTTTTGTATACTTAAAAAATCATCAAATGTTTATAATCAATTGAGTAGGTAGGTAAATTTTGTTTCATCCCGTTCCTTGAATCGCTGATTAGTTTTGAAATATGGTTTTCGGAGGCACATGAATGAAATTATATTCTAGGAACCGATAGGTCGAACACACAGTTCAAAAGAAAATTAAAATTATGTTATTAAAAAAATCATACTCGTTTACATTTTGCATTATGTTGCCAGTTAGAAAAACCTAAAAGTGACTTGGACGACGTTGCTGTAGCGCAAAATTAGAAGTTATTTGGCTGAATGGAGCAAATATGTTGTATAGCTTAATAAGATGGCCGCCGACCGATCCCATTTCGCCGAGAGCTTATAAACGTGTTTTATTATATCTTTATATGTTTAGCATCGGTTTTTAGACTTTCATATTGTAAAGTTTATTGAACTGTTATGTAAATTGAGGTGGGTTTATTAAATTTCGTTTCGCTTACATATTATTTTGTCTGGCTGGTGAATTAAGTACAATATTAGGCTATTATTTTTTATCTTTAAATTGAATATTGTTTTACATGAATGAATATTTTTATTTTTATTATTTCAACCCTAACCAACTTGGTAGTACAGTTTAATTTTACTTTTAAGTGTTGATATAAAACTAATTTATAACATTTTTATTAATACTGAAACATTCTTAAGCCGAAGCGTGTTTCAGAAACATACATTATAAGAACTCAGACGTTTACTGCAGGATTAATAACGACATTAATTGTGCAATAAAATATCACTCTTAAACTCACGTATATAAAAAAAACTCCGAGCCTTTTAATTGTAAAAGTAAATTGTGAAAAAGAGACAGCGCTCTATAACAAGTAGTGCAGCGTCCCGCTTCCACAATTTCAATAGTCACACTTTTTCAGGTGGCAGTAGGCCTCAAGAGTAACGAGAATAAAAAAAAAACGTTGATAAGCCACCATTTTTCATCGAAGACAACTGAGCAAAGTAGGGCGATGTGAAAAGAAACGTTCACGACTCGTCGAACCCGCGATGCATACTGACCAACTTTGACAAGTAGGAATGGACGAGAGACCCTTATACATTGGACTTTTGAGAGGCAGACGCTTGAGCTTGCAATTATCTTTTAAGCTAAAACTAAGATCTAAGTTCTTCTTCTAAGTAAGACTGTGCTTATCCTGCAACTGAATGCGTTGACGATCAAAACGAAATTAAATGAAATAATTTATTATATATATCAACCCTATTTTTTTTAGAATCTGACTACCATAAGAAGAAACGTCGAAACACACTCAAGGGTGCATTGGTAATGTTTCAAAAAAAATGGTAATGTTTTAAAAGAGGAGAGAAGGAACAAGCATGAGATGAGGCCATTAATAGATGAGCCATTATTAGCGATGCCCCATTAGATAAAACTCAAGGCTATCCAAAAAATATTTCTAATCAAAAGAACATATAAATATAATTATGAATGGATAGATATACGTTTATATAGATAAGTTTCAAATATATTTTTTATCAAGATTCCAGATTAAAAAAAACTCACGTAGGACAATATTGTAATCCATTGATCTCTATAAAACAATATTAATAGTTAAAAAGGGCTTGCGGAGCCAACACTAAACACTAAAGCTTATAAGCTCCTATTATCCTGTCTTAAAAGTTTAAACACTTTTACTAGCTCCTTCAGAATATTCGCTAGTATGAAAGGCTTGTAACATTGGAAATCGGGTCGAAATCTCTCTAAATAGTAGAGCAACATAGCTCGCGCCACGCAGACGCCCCTCGAGAATTGATATTACAAGTTTAGATGTTTGGGGCATGTCTATAGCACTCGCAAAGTGCATACAAACTGGTGACATCAATTTTAATGTAGTTTTTGTTGAAAACAAACATTCGTAATGTTTGTTTTTATTAAATATTCTGGTTATTTATCATCATCACGGCTTAGTTCACTGCTGGACATAGGCCTCTTCCATAGCACGCCACTGAGCTCTTCTTCTTCTTAATCTTCAGCTCTCCTTTTTCGATCTCTGCCTGCTGCCTTCATTATCATCACTCCTCATGGCTACAGGGTTGTCTAGGCTACATTGTATACTGCTTTCTTTGAAAGCTTAAACCTAGTATCATTTCTGTAAAAGAAGGTTCATTCCAATCAATTTCATTTGGGTATAAACAAACTATAAAATGAAGAAGAATCCGTTTTAATTTAATAACCTAAGTATACGAATCTCAATAGCCATGCGATATATATCTTACTTTCTTTACAGTAAAGACCAGGAAAAATATTAAAAACAGCACACATCACTTTACAAGATGGCGGCCACATAAGAAAACATGCTGAGTTCAAAGATTAATAATACAATAAACAAAGAGGAAGTAGGTTTTGGCAAGCTCCACTGTTTCACTAATTCTATGGGAGCATGGGAACATCTATAAATTGTTAGTGCACAGCTAGAATATCTCCGTGAATTAATTTTTATGATATTCGGTTGTAAAGCGGGGTATTGGATTGTTAGAGCTTGTGCAGTCTCGATTCACTCAAACATTTGAGACATTTTACATTCGACTCGCGTTTCAAAGCTTCCGTCTCTTTGATGCCGAGCTCCGAAATTTATTCTCCAACTCTCAACTGCTCAGTATATTCGATCGTAAATCGCGTCATTTGGACGGCTGTCAAGATAAGCCGATCATAGACAGCGAATGCAGTTCTAAACTGCGAACTGAATTGACTGTTTTCGTCGTAATGCGTCGAGAAATGTTTTTAAAACAAGGTGTTTTCGTGGAACTAATCTATAAATGTGACTGCCCGTAGTTTTGGCAACGGTCCCCTCGTGCAGTGATAACGACGCTGCATATCCGTCAGCTAGCCGGCGTCTTTCGCTTTCAAATTTATTTAAGACAAATGTGATATGTGATAAAGACCATAAATTTTGAACAATGCGTGGATATAAAATATAGTCGGAGCCATTCGGATAGGCTCCCTTTATCATAACACGTTATGTTTCTAGTATCTTACGAAGATTATTCTGGGTTTTACTTTTGAGTAATGTTAGTGTTAGATATTCAGTGCGAGGATAATTCATTGTATATTGGTACTGAAGTAAATTCTAGGATGAAAATATATGAATAGTATCCCCGATATTACAGAGAGCTTACATATAAAAAACAATAACAATTTGACCTACATTATCACGTAACTTTAACCTTAATGTGAGCCAAGGCAACGCAACCTCAGAAAGAAACAACATGAATCTTGATTTCACTAATCTCGGAAAATGGGAAACTCATTTTCTTCAGAAGATTTCACAAAACATAAAATAAAGTACGCTTCTTCAACGTATTCTGTTAATACCTTACTCTGATACTTTTATACTCAAATAAATAAACATTACCGACCTACTTTTACTATATTATAATCTTTAGTTTGTTTTAGAACTATGCGAGATAATGTAGCGACACAATTAACATAGTTTTAAATAATTATTTACATTGAGTGACTAGTTTCAGACACCATCCTTGCATAAGGTAGCTTAAGCTGACCAAGACTCGGTTGTGTCGCGATTCAAATGACAATGATGATGATGATTATCTTCGTTACTTAGTAAGGAGGGAAAGCTGTCAAACGAATATTGCCAATTTCAAACACAAATAAGAATGGAGGTGATGCAGAATCGAGAAACTACTACGTGCGATGTAAATTTGACTAATTAGTATTATTTGTTATTTAATAAATCTCAAATAATAACGAATTAGGGAAGTTATTTGGATTTTTTTTTGTAATTTTTACATAAAAATATATTTTTTTTTTAGAATTGATTGTTGTTTAGGAGTTGTAAGACCACAACTGACCAAAACGTCTTAGAATCGCTGATGTATTCCAAAGACCAGGTGGTTCTAATTCAAGCCAATACCGTTAATGGAAACTGTCCTGATTCCTGTTATTTGGCATGCCAAGGTTTTTAGGTCAGGTCAGGAATACCAGATAAATCAAGTTTTCGGTTTACCGTGTCTTATGTAATAGAAAAGTTATTAGTTAAATTACAGTTTATGTGGGTATGCTGTCTTAAAACAATTAAAATTAAACTTGTACTACCTTTAAATTGTACTAAGGTGTTTATTTAAAAGTCCATTGACCTTAAAGTGAATTAGTACTTAAATAGTTGATAATATAAGATGGCACATCAGATCTCAAATGTCATGTCCAGGGTTTTCAATAGAATATGACATGTAAAAGTGTGGATAAATCCTCTTTAAAGTATAAATGTCAAATCAACTGCTTTAATTTGGTCGTTATAGGATTTTATGGCGTTTAAACTAATAGTCGTCCATCTGTCGCAGAGCTATATGCGTTGATTTTCGTCCCTAAATAAACTATTTAAAGTTCTACATATTTAAAATTCCCAAGCTGGTATTATGGGCTAGAAGAATATTGGAAAATGTAACGTTTTCCTCCATACAAATTATCATTGACATAGTTTGCTTGGGGAGTCCGCAATCACACTTGATATTGGAGGGTCGAGAACCCCACTTAGCTGTCTGCGGGTCCATGCGAGGGACTTCAAAGTTGTGAGAACCTTATAAGGCTGTTCAAGATTCCCAACATGTATGGGTTGTGAGAGTTGTTTATAAAAATTATAACTGAGTATGGGGGGACTACAGCGTAGCTTCAAAGAGTATTAATTTGATCATCCTGTTCAAGTTTCGAACATAAATTCTTCTTAATAACAAAATACATTGGCTGGTTATATTTGACATAGTATTCTTGCTTATGTGACGTCAAATTTTGTATACGACAGTTACAATCGAAGCCAAAAAATTGACGAATCTCAGTTGATGATTAAAAAGGACACTCTTGCTAATATTTTCCTTAAGACTTGGTCACTCAACGACCTTACCATACAAAATCACATAACAACAAGACTTATAATTCCATAGATAAAGTCCTAGTTTTAGCAGAAGACAGCTCTGACAATACAAAGCAGATGACCTAAATAGCGAGGGAATCAAATAGCTTGGTATCTGAATTCAGAGTTAGTGACGCGGAAAGTTGATGTGCCGGCAAAATGAGGTGAAATCACGATGTATCGGTTTGTGGCTTGCGTGAACATGGATTTTCTCTAATTGATATACTAGGGTTGAAAGGTTTTATCGGCTAATGTGTTTGTTAGTGTGTGCGTCAGGTAATAGTGGCCAGTATTGTTTATCAAAGTAAAGAGATTATAAGTAGCCTATTTGTTTTAATACCTGGTTGGTTTTAGCGAATTCTGTATTACGATTAGCTAATAAATTACATCTCTAGTTACAAATAGTCGTGTTTGTTACGTTTAAGTAATTTATGGCTAAAGAAAACAAAAGATCTGTAGCCAATCTCTTCGTCTATAATCCTAAAAAACAACCTATTACTTCAAAATGTGATTACTAAAACAGAATTACTATATCAGGTTACGAAATTACAAATCTAAAAATACAGTTATCGATAATTTCAACAAAAAACCTCGACTAGTTTCATTTGCACTGAACAAATAAAAAAATAGAGAAACGGAGAGTATATCGCAACAAAAGTTTTTCCTAATTTATTTTATGTTTGTAGAAAAAGTTGTTTTAATGAGTACCGGGAGCATGGTAATCAGTTAGTTTATGTGTTTCCGTTCGCTTAGTTTTCACTAATCTCGTTTTAGCCTTTTTGAGCCGATGTTGTTTTGTTTTTAGTTTAAAACTCAATGGAGCTGTAGGTAGACATGTTGTTGCTTGACAGATGAATGCTTAACCGACTACAGAGTAAAAGGATTAAAATAATGGTTGTGAGTTTTGCGTATATTAATAATGTTCTATTTTATGGAAATGAAAAAAATATACTTGGAGAATTTGAGTTTAATAGTAAGAAAAAAAATAATTTCGCTTCGATAGTCAAAACAATTATGAAAAATGAAGAATGATATGAAAAGTGGAGTCGTTATCTTTTTTTGTTTCTGTTTTAATATTTTTTTGTGGAAGAACCTTTACTTTTTTCAAATAATTTATTCGACAAATGAAATTGGTAGTGTTAACAAGGAAATACTCTATTAATTTGTTAAAAAACCTTTTTTATTCCTTAAACTTCTTATTTTAAAAAAGATCAATTTGCATAAAATAAACTACTTATCTAAAATACTTACAAATCCTTCTATTTTTTATGATAACCCAAACCTCCCAAAACTATATTTACCCGATTATGACCGAAGACAACTGAACTCGTCCGAAGTCACCCCAATCCTTTCAACAAATCCTTCTCTTCCCTGTAACCTACTCCAATGCTCTCAATAAAAAAGATATCAGCCGAAGATTTTTTTTTTTTTTTTTTTTGTTTTATTTTCTTTCCTTCTGTTAGTTAGTTAAGTTTCTATTGCTCATAAAACGTAAGCTCCTTAAAAGTGGAAGAGGGCGCTGACTCCCGTAACACAGGTTACGTACCTAGCACGGGTGTCAGAGACTTCATAAACATTGATGTACTTTTTTATGACAATAAAGATTATTATTATTATTTCCTTTATTTCATTAAAATACATATAAATTACATTTTTAAATATATATAAAAAACAACATACATTTAAAAATATAAAAAATAGTGTCCAACCGGCAACGGGTACAGGGCCCAAGCTGCCGGTGGTCAGGGCTCCAGAGAGAGGAACCTCCTCACGATGCGCGCCGTGTCCAGAAGTACCGCTTTCTGAATCAAACCCTTGACCCAGACGCCCAACGAGAGCCTCCGAAGATGTTGATCGAGGCTCTTGGCTATTAAGCCATTGGCACTTACGACTATCGGGACAATGATTGCCGAGTCCACCTCCCACAAGTCGACAACCTCGTGAGCTAAATCCAAATATTTCAATTGTTTTTCTTTTTCTGCTTTCACGAGGTTCTCGTCATGGGGGATAGTGATATCAACAATCATTGTCCGACGCTCTGATCGATCGATCACCACTATATCAGGCTTATTGGCAACAATAGTCCTGTCAGTGATGATAGATCGATCCCAGTACAGTGTGATATGACCACTTTCGAGAACTGGGTCGGGCACATACTTATAGTACGGCACCTCAGATTCCACAAGTTTGTATTTCAGAGCAAGCTGCTGATGGATAATCCTGGCCACTTGGTTATGTCTGTGCAAGTATTCACCGTTAGCAAGACGAGAACATCCCGAAACTATATGTCTCAAGGATTCACCGGGACAGTGACATGCCCGACAGATGTCAACTGTACCATCCTTAATTATATATTTTCGGTAGTTATTCGTCATGATAACTTCATCCATAATTGCACATACAAACCCTTCGGTTTCTCCAAAGAGATCTCCGAAGCGTAGCCAGGCCACGGACGCTAAGAAATCTACATCGGCCCCGTGAAGGGTCCGATAATAGCGTCCGTGTAGCTCCTTGCTTTGCCATACATCTTTGCGGTCTTTGACGCTTAGTACGATAGGTTTGTGCCAGTTCTCTTTACCTAGAGAGAGCGGAGTGAAGCCCTTATCCACTGCCACCACATCTCGGTGCATCCCCACGTCCACTCGGAGGAAATACTCCCTGAGGTTACATACCTCGCGATTATGGAGGGTCTTGGCATTTAGGAAGCCACGACCCCCACACTTTCGCGGGATATATAACCTCATTACCGATGATCGCGGGTGGTGCATTCGATTTGCGGTGAGCAGTGTGCGGACTCTTCTATCCAAGGCGTCCAGTTCGGTCTGTGTCCACTTGAGTATGCCAAAGGAGTACATTATCACTGGCATGACCCAACCATTAAAGGCACGCACCTTGTTACCGCCCGATAAGGAACTTTTTAGTACCTTATTCAGGCGGCCAAAGAAACGTGTCTGTAACGATTGTTTCATGTCAGCGACATTAATGCCTAACGCCTCTGACATACCCAAGTATTTGTAGGTTTCCGTTGAGGAGAGGGACCTAAGGTTTATAGAATCCGAGAGCTGTATGCCCTGGGATTCTACAATCCCACCTCGTTTTACATGCATGACTGCACATTTGTCAACACCAAATTCCATTCTGATGGAATTACTGAAGCTTTCAGTAATCTTCAGTAACTTCATCAGTTGCAACTTGTTGGAAGCAAACAATTTCAGGTCATCCATGTACAACAAGTGGGAGATTACCTGGCTTCCTCTCCGCAACGAATAGCCCAGCCTTGAATTCTCAAGCAGAGTGCTAAGAGGATTCAAGGCTAAACAGAACCACAGGGGACTCAAACTGTCACCTTGAAATATTCCCCGCTCAATCCTAATAAGTTGACCGCTCTTTTGGATATCCCGACATCCTGGATAGTGAAGCACCGTAGTCCATTGCCCCATACATGACTTCAAAAAAGTGCGTAGAGTTGTATTGATTTTATACAACTCTAGCACCCTCATGAGCCATGCATGTGGCACCGAATCATAGGCCTTCTTATAATCTATCCAACATGTCGACACACCCTTTTTGGAGCGGCGAACTTGTTGGCAAATAGTCATATCAATAAGGAGTAGCTCCTTAGTACCACGTGACCCATTCCTACATCCATTCTGAGAGGCAGACATGATAGAAAACCGTTCAATATGGTCATTAATCTTTTCTCTCAGAATGGATGTAAGCAGTTTGTAGATGGTGGGTAAACATGTAATGGGTCTATAATTTTTGGGGTCCGTGGTACTACCTGTTTTGTGGAGCAGATGGGTGGAACCAGTAGTGAAGAACTGTGGGAGCACGCCCGAGTCTACGGCAGATTGGAATTGGGATGCTAAGCAACCATGTGAACTTGGTAGCCATTTCAACCAGAAGTTATGCAGTCCATCCGGGCCCGGGGCTTTCCAATTGGCCAACGGACGGACTGCATTGGCTACGTCTTGGGGACTAATATAAATAGCCCCCATTTCTTCTATTCGTTCACACGATTGCTCAACATCACGTATCCAATCCCCCTCAGAGTGGGTTACAGGCGCCGACCAGATGCTGCGCCAAAACAAATTTGTAGCGACATCATCCGGCAGGCGTCCGGCACCCTCCTCCGACGCAGGTTGCTCCCAAGATCTGTACACCCATCTTTGGTCTCTTTGGAACATACGGTTCTGGTGAAATCGGTCCACCCGAGTCTTGTACCGTCGAATACGGCTTGCCCAGGCACACACCTTTTGCTTAAAAAAGTCAATGCGTTCTGTAACTCGGGCGGTGTATTCGCTGGGGCTAATATTAGTCCCAGCAAACGCCCGCTTTACAAAACGCATGACCCTAGGGCGAGTGTTTCCGCCCCGAAACGCAACAAGTTTGGCTATGAGTGTCCTGGCCTCAGCAACACGCTTCTCAATCCTGCACTGCCAGGCTGGTGCCGCTTGCTTAGGCCGTGCAGCTGTGTTATCTCGAAAGGTAACACCAGCTACACGACACGCCGCAACAGCCGCACAGTACAGAAGCGAGTGCGTGTCACCGAGGTCTTCGCTGTTCCCAAAATAACTGGATAGCAGCGAATCCAGGACACCCATTAGCGCCTTGTTTCGGTTGTGCATGGGCAAGCGAGGTAGATTATTATTATTAAGATGGCCGAAAATACCCGAACTAGCCCGAACACGCCCGAAGTCACCCGAATCCCTATTAACCGTCCAAACAGCACAATTATTACATTTTGAACAATATTGGTTCGCCGTGACGTGATTATGTGAACTCGTGTTCCATATTTGAATTTGTTTCGGGCCAGTAATAAAATTGTACCTTTTTTATATTTACTTTTATTTCGTACTTGGTATGTTCTTATTTACACTTTTGGTTAGTGATTTGAATACTAAAATGTTGGGAAAGAGATCAGATGTTTTTAAATTTTGTTTTTGAAAACGTACCTATACATATAACCTGTTTAATATTTTATGTTATTTCTACGTCGTGGTATGATTATTATTTTTTTTCAGTTCCGAATCCCATAAAAAAAATGAAGAAAGGACGAATATGAGTCTTTAAGTAGAGGCCAAGATTTTTTAACTAGATCATGGAAAAAATGTTTAAGTGTGCAATACATTTCAATGAAATAATACCTACAGTTTTCATAGACTGATAAAACCAATAACGTTTATTAACAACCTTACCAATTCATAAACTCAGATGAAAACTGCCTGAAACTTATTTACAAAACCCCTTACATGCCTTATCACGTGTTCCATAATAACTATAACTCATACAAGGCATTTATAAGAGCTAACACTACTCTCACTACGCTCTCAGTGAGCCGGGGTCATTGACCGTGAGATCAGACCACCCGGGGCGATGACCTTACTGCCTAGCACCACCCAGGCCGTTATAGAGGCGTGCTAAATTAATTCACAATTATTTATTTTGTGACAATGATATAATTTTATTTAAAAAGTCTGTATTTCACTTTTGGTAGCTCTTTTGTTTTTGTAAATCAGCTGATCTGTTGTAAGTGTCATTCGGTATCTAACCTGTTTTAGTTAAAATGTCTCATAGTTGGGAAAATTTTCCTCTTAGTATGTATAAGTAGAGTTGAGTGTTTTTGATGATAATTGATTGAGTGACGATGAGGATGGATAAGTTTTTTTTAAACATTATGATAATTTTTTTGCTTTTTATATGACCTTTTTCCCACTTATAGAGACTTTTCCATGAAAATCTACGAAAATTGACTTTCCTGGCGATCTCTGTGTGAGTGTTAGCTATCGCTTTAAATATTAAAAAAGGGGTTTTTAGCTTAACCTACTAACTGCGAAGTCCCATTTTTCCCAGAATTGTTGTAACAGATAGACGGACAATGTAACTTTTACTTTTGTCACGACTTCGTCCGCAAAAAAACATTGTTTGAGTATTAAAAATCGTTTTAGTGGACAAATAGAAAATAGTGGCTATAATCACATAGGGAAAAGTAAACCTAGCAATTGGTCTTAAATTTTTAGGTAAACTACGACCGACAGGTGTCGCTTTTATCAATGTTCTCAAAGAAACGACTTAATGAAATTTAAATGAGTTTATTTTTGACCTTTGTAATTGTACTTAAAAACATATAAATAACTCTATCTACAACTAATTTTATGTTATAATGGTACAAACTCCACAAAGTCACTACATAAATTCATAATAATTTAAATTAGTCTAACGTTTTCTTACAAGAAAGTGTCAGCAGAATTTTGGATATTGAAAAAGGAAAGGATTTTATACATACATCACTGGTATCTAGCCGTGCAGTGTAGCCAAAAATGTCCTTTAATATCAAAAGGTTAAGATTGATTTTTGTAAATCAGCACCCTCAGCGGCACAGTCACGTAAAGTAGTGTTTTTCTTCACACGCTTGTCCAGCCATTACGTCATCCGATTCTTGACCAAACTTCACAAGTTTTCCACTTCACCAGTGGCTTTTTATGCTCCCATTCGCAATTTGGAACGGCGATAAATATGAAAAGTGCTAAACTTTTATCAAAATATTTTTACATCGCGAAATCTTGGTAATTTTTTTCTAGTACTGTTTGAATTATGTTAGTGCCTTATCCGACGTTTATCATATTAGGGGCCGAGGGGAAACATGTTTCATTAAAAATGTAGATATTATTTTACTTTAAATATATGTTGAATCTTATTCGTAGCTGCTTTAAAAGAGTTATTTCAAACATCAATCGAATGTAACGAATATGACTTCTATATTTCAGTAACAGGATTTTTTTAAAAATTTGAAACGTCAAACAATTAACATTTCCTCGAAAAAAAAAACAGCATTTGACCTCTTTACACAGAGACTCATTCCAACAGATTTATAATACGTAATCTTCTCCGTATAAGCATCCAAAACAAACGGACCGTTATGTAAATGAAGGTAACAAACAATTAATTATCTGTTTGTCCGTGAAAAAAGCGGAATTGAAACTTCAAACGGTAAGGCTGAAAGCAGACTTAGCATTTGAGCCAGTTTTTAAATGAAAAAGCGTATTTTGTCCTGTAATTTCATTTAAACTTTAAGGCAAACCAAGCGATTTAGTACACAAAAAGAACTTTAAATAACAAATTGCCTTTGTTACATTTGAAATACCAGGTAAGCAGGCAGCAGTCCTCGTTTTAATATAACAATAAACAATAATAATTCGTCATTATGTCATTCCTTTAAACAAACAAATAAAAGAAAAGAAATTTTGAGTATTATTATTGACGTTAACTATTGTTGAAATTTTTTGAATAATGTTAAACACCCAGTAGTTATTTTCCGTCGCCTATCCAACCGAGCCTTTATTTAATCCCTCAGCTTTCCTTCTCATTTGTTTAGGCCGTTTAAATAAAGAAAACGCGAACTCGTTTTTAAAGATTACCGGGTTCCGTTCCATTTGGACTGTTCACTTTTATTCGGGTTTACCTGACCCTGTACCATGAGACATCCAACAAAGACCATTGCCGTCGTCGGAGCGAAGCGCTGTTACGAGCCGTGTAGAGCGCGTCTCTCTTCCCCTGCAATCACAGGATCATTTAAAGAGTTCATAGTAAGGGGAGTGTAAGCAATGTATTGTTATTATCTGTAATTAGGTCAATAGGAATACTGGTTCTTTTTAGACACTATATTTACGTTTATTATTTTTATTGCTTTTAATCGGCGTATGTTTAGTTTAATCTTTGTTTAAGATTTTCCGTTTTAGTATTGTGGCGGAAAAAGGAGGTTCAATTTAAATTGATTTTAGGCTGATAGTGACTTGTTTCTTACCTTAGTAGGTCATAATTTTCATTGAGACTTTTTTCTGATGAGAGTCTTAAAATAGCAAGAGTCATTTTTGTTCAACTTATTGGGCTTTAATGTTAGTAAAATATGTAGTTAGTAATATAGAAGAAACTATAGTCAAATTAAATTAAAAATAGATACGAAAAGCTTATCTATCAGTCATAAAAGTTTCACTATGAAGTGTCCTACATTTTTTGTTGTTCAAGATTTCGTAGCTCGTACATTCCACGAAACTTGTACAATGACAGACCGGCAAAGTTACGATACTGAGCCTGGAGGCTTAACTTTTTGATATACAGCCTTGTTGCTCATACTTTCTAGTGTTCGGGATCTTAAGAAATATTATGGGCTCTACTATTTTCTTTTAAAGTTTATTTTTGTTCGACCTAAATTTTTTTTGCGTTTAGATTTTCAAGGTTTTTTTTTCTAAAGTTATATTGAATATTTAATGTTTTACCTGAAATATGTTTAGGGAGCCTTTTGAGGCAGTTACTTCATCTACATTTATGATTTTGTCAACTGCTATATTCGTAGCACGCGAAACAATGAAATCCAATCCAAGCTAATCAAATCGTAGAAAGGAACAATTCAAATGTATCAAAGAATTAAAAATTGCGCATTCATATTTCACAATTTGTCAATACCCTTTTGTGATACTGTGTAGCTACACAAAACTGCTACGATATCGTAGCGACGTAGCCAATCGTAGCCATTCGTAGCCCTATTTAAAAGATACCAAGTCAACCATGAATCAAACTTCATTTATGACGTCATAACTTAACTTCCAATATAAGATAACAGGTAATAAACTAAGTCAGCTCAAAACCGTCAACAAAACCAATAAAAGTAAGAACAACTAATCCTTATGTCCTTAAAAACTCGTAATTCACGAAATAAACTGTTCTTCGTCGTTGTTCCCGTTTGTTTTCGGTGAGAAAGAATTTTTTTATACGTTAGTCGGGAACTCGGGTCATTAATTCGGGCGGCGAGCGCACCTGTCCGTAATGGTAGCGAGATCCGACGCCCGAGATTTCGATGTAACACCCCACTTTCACTAGTTATCGCGATTTCCCGGAGGATTCCGCGCCGAGCTCCACATTGTCACTTGCGCAGGTGAATGTCAGAAGGTTCAATTACAACGATGTATAAAATAAACGTTGGCAAAAATACTCAATTGAGCTGTAGAGGAAAAACAATTTCTAAAAAAAAATTTAAACTTTTTAAAATAGAATGTAATTTTCATTTTTCCATGTAACACAAAAGTTAAGGCTTCATGTGTATGAGAATTATGTATGACAGTTTAAATAAATAGTTTAGCTTAACCTAAGGAAACAAAAAACAGAATAAATGTCTTAATACTAAATTGCGTGAAACAGAAAAATAGCAGACAAACAAAAATAAAAGTGCGAAATAAATCAACGATGAAAACAATATAGCATTTTTTATCGCAGTTATGTTAATAGGATCGTTTAAGTATGCGCCTCACTAAATCGTGTTGACTTACAGACATTACGCACTGTCGTACAGGCCCGGCAAGATGGCCGACGAAAGTAGGTGCGAGCTGATACAATGACCGCTATTAAGCCTTCTGTGTGTATTTAAAAAATGTTTATATGAAAACGTTATTTAAAAGTTCATTTTGGTGAGAAAATTTGAACAGATTTATGAAAATGAAAAAAATCACAAGTACTTTGTTGCTTTAGACTAATATTTTTTTGGTTAGTTAAGATGTAATTATTGTAAAAGACCTTTGAAAAAAAAATGCGAATAATTAAAACATGAAGCTAACATGCGAAATAATGTCTGACTTTTTGAATTCTTATTAGAGAAATGTTAATTCAAAAAGTTTCTCACCTCGCCCTGTTTTTTCCACATTTTCCATTGTATCTTCGCTCCTATTAGGCGCAGCGTGATGATTTATAGCCTTCCTCGATGAATGATATATTGAACACAAAAATATTTTTTCAATTTTAACCAGTAGTTCCTGAGATTAGCGTGTTCAAATAAACAATCAAACAAACAAACTCTTCAGCTTTATATATTAGTATAGAGTATAGATTATAGTAAAGTCAATATTATAAACGTCTATGTGTAAACATATATTATGATATATTATCTAAAAGAGTCATTTTATTCTCTTAACCTTCTGTGTCACTTGTCTCGTGGTACCGTTTACTAGGGATAACGTCTCGGGTATTTGTCATTTTTGTTTCGTTCGTTTTCTTCATTTTCTTGAACTTCGATGTCTTTGCGGTGTGGAAATAATATTTCAGTTTAAAATGCTGGCTGTGAAGTAACTGTAGTGGACGGAGCATTGCTCACTCTTCTTGGAAAGGTAGATAGTATTGTCGATTTAGTTTTTGACAAATTTAATGTACTTTTAGGTATTTTTTTTATGCTTGTAATTGCACTTTGTTTTGTTATAGGCTATTGCTGATCATTGAATAATGAATGCTAATAATTATAATTATAATTGATTGAATTGATATTTTTTAAACTATTTGAATGCTTCTTCAAGGAACGATCAGCAAAAACGAAATGCTAGACAAGATTGTAAATACTACGGTCAACGTATTATTCAACGTAAGGAAAGAAAAAAATAGCTTTCCAAAACCACCATTAGTCCAAATAACTAGCCTCCAGGCTAACCTAGAACTTTTTGTAACGTTAAAATATTTTAATGTATTCTAGTCGTAATTGTCGCTCGTCAGCCTAGGCCGGCCGACAAGGGCTGATCCCTTCTCAGCCGTAACCAAGTAATAGCTAGGGATTAGCCTTGTTCTAAGGGCCAAGGGCTCCCAGACTTGGACGGATAAAACCTGAATATTTTATAAGGACATATCTCCTATTAGTGAAGACTGGTTTTGTAGCCTGTATAATAGGACTAGTCATGAAAGGTTGACGGAATTAAATCGTATAATGTATTTAAGATTTGTATCTTTTGGAAAAATGCTGTGTAGCGGTGTTTAAAGTAAAGTAAAAATATACACGTATTACATGACACAAGATCCAAAAAAAAAATTCCATTCCTTAAAGCATTATTAGTTTATTAAAAGAAGAAAATTATCGCCAGAACGTCGACATTTCTATAGCTACTAGGTGTTGTCCGTGACTTCGTTCCCGTGGGTAGAAGATACATATAAGTTATGATTTATACCTGCCCTGTTTTTTTTACATTTTCCATTGTACCTATCTTCGCTCCTATTAATCGAAGCGTGATGGTTTATAGCCTAAAGCCTTCCTTGATGAATGGTCTATTCAACACAAAAAAAAAATCAATTTGGACCAGTAGTTCCTGAGATTAGCGCGTTCAAACAAACAAACAAACAAACTCTTCAGCTTTACATATTAGTATAGATTTTATAATTAAAAACATCTCAAAATGAAACATACTTAATCATAATTAAATTATTAAGTACAACGTTTTGACGGTCCGTCCGTTTCTTACTAGCTTATGCTTATGACTCATTTCGCGAACATTACTTTCCAACTAATTTGCCCCAGTATTCGGGCCAAACTTTTGAATTATTAAACTTAATACGGGCTGTATAATGACGTTTTTATAACTGACATAGTTCTGTGGTTCCCTTAGCGAACTCGTAAAACTAACGAAGTCACGAATGTGGCCTGTTTTATATCGACGTATATATCATCTGTGGAAAGGAGTTTGAGTATTTAATAAAAGTCAAATCTTTAGACAAATTTCGTTCTTTACAGGCAACGTAGAAAATGATTAAAGAAAAAGTATGTTTTGTAATTCTAGGCGCTATAATGGGGTTCATTTAATAATGACTGTATGTAGTGGTCATTCCAAACTTAGTCGTATTAGATTGTCAAAACTTAGACCTACTGAAATTAAAAAAACAACTAGCTGTTGCCCGCGGCTTCGTTCGCGTGGTTAGAAGATATAAGTTATGATTTATACCTACCCTATTTTTTGCACATTTTCCATTGTATCTTTGCTCTTATTAGTTGCAGCGTGATGATATACAGCCTATAACCTTCCTCGATGAATGGTCTATTCAACACAAAAAGATTTTTTCGATTTCGACCAGTAGTTCCTGAGATTAGCGCGTTCAAACAAACAAACTCTTCAGTTTTATATTAGTATATATAGATATGAAAATATCTCCTAGCAAAATCAAAGCTTGAACATAAAAGCTGATATAACAAATTCATCTTGACGACCTCCGTGGTCGAGTGGCGTACGCACCGGTTTCAAGGTGTCGCTAGCTCTGAGGTCCCGGGTTCGATCCCCGGTCGGGTCAATGTAAAAATTAACATTTCTACATTGTCTCGGGTCTGGGTGTTTGTGGTACCTTCGTTGTATCTGAATTCCATAACACAAGTGCTTTAGCAACTTACTTTGGGTTCAGAACAATGTATGTGATGTTGTCCACATTTATTTATTTTATCCGTAATTTTACACTCACAGAACATTTAGAAACCTTGTAACACACTTACTACACTACCACAGAACATTTAGAAACCTTGTAACACACTTACTACACTACCACAGAACTATGGAATAAGAGAAAAGAAAAGAAGAAATCTAAAACACATGTATTATCCGTACAAGAGCACCGTATCAGGGGACTCTATTTGTCTCGTAAAGTTTAAATTGCGAAACAGTAAAATAGGTTGTGAAGGCGAGAGTGCCGGAGACCATAGCTCCCTCTCGAGTGCCATAATGCCATAAAGAGGGACCGTACTTAAAAGAGATTTGGCATATCAGGAACCTGCCAGCCTCTCGCCGTTTGATTATCAATTTGCTAATTGATGTGGTTATTTATTTACGGTGAAAGGGAGGATGTTTATTTGTTGGTACTTAATTGGATTATTTGTTTGTGTGGAGATTTAGCTCTTGATTGATGAGAACGGTTTATTTTGTATTCGATAAATAAAACAGTCGGTAGTTTGTTATAGTTAATTTTTGAATATTTCGATAGAAGCTCTTGATGGTGTTTTTAATATATAGTCTATCCAATTTTTCCCCATAAAGTGATTCGTAGAATGTGCGAAATCGATATAGGAATGCATGTGAAATCAACCATAGGAGAGTATAAAAAAATTGCGTGCACTTTCTAGTTTTCCTGCGCTGTCTGTTTTTAAATAAAACCCTTAAAATATTTAATTTAAGGTAATGTGAGCGAAAAAAGTATTATTCACAAAAAAAATCTACAAACCGAGCTCATATTGTTTACCAAATGAAAACTATGCACACAAAAATGAACCTTAACATTCTCTAAATTGCATTATATTTTCTTTGCATTATATACGCTCATATATTTCTGTCTGGAGCAAGTCTCGATCGGATGCGGTGCTCAGCAGAATGTCTCGTCGTGCTACCGTCACGTGTCTCGCTATCAAGATGGAAAACAAAATGGCCGCTATCCTGTGTTCAGTCATTCATGCTACGAGCTTTTCGTTTGTTTACTTACTATTATTTTTTGTTGGATTAAAAGAAACTACCCTTTTAGAAATAAGTGCTATTGATTTTTAATATTTTTTCGCTTAATATGTCTCTTAAAAATAAAAATTGAATATAACGACCATTTTCTAAAGAGCTGTCAAAATAATCTGCTGTCAAATCGATGTTACTTTCATTGTTACGTATACAAACAACAGTTTATTGTATTTAATAAAGATTTAAAATATTTCCAAAACAGTTTTAACGTCCTAACTAAAACAAAATAAGCGTAAACGGACGAGAATAACGATATAACTTGATTTGACATTCCGTTTTTTATTTGATTTCTATTATAAGTACAATTTCATATCTAAATTATAAGCATATCACCCCAAAATCCTCAACAAGATCACACTAACCACAGATGATATAACACTGAAGTACATTAACTGCAATTACAGTTACCTCAGTAATTGCAGCTTACCTACACAGTAGGTGTCTATTACATCCCGTGCCAAGTCATTACTTAACGTATTATAGTTTATTAGCGTTCGGAGACCCCATGGAAGCTATGTCGGTTAACATATCACCCTCTGAGGATGTATTACCTCCATACAAAGGTAGGTAGGCCTATTGTCTTCTTTTGTTTTTCGTGTTGCTATTTATTGGGTGTGATTAAGATCTTTGGTCTTTGTCGAAGAATGTTTTTTCTTCTTTTCGTTTGTGAGTTTGTGTTAGGTTGGAATTCAGATAGTATTTGTTTTGAGCGTATAGTTGATATGTCAATTGTCTAAAATATGTCTAGTTTCAGCCATTTGTAAATTTTACCATTATTTTTTCAATACATTGCATTTTAACGGAGCTCGTGGCTAAGCTATAACCGCATAAGTGATTCGATCATAGGTTAAGCTATGCTTGACGCGGTTGGTCCTTAGATGGGTGACTATCTTTGTCATAACGAGTTAGTCCGTGTTTCGGAAGGCACGTTTAATTGTAAGGCCCGGCTGTTATTCCTACATCTTTTACAGTCGTTACAAGTAGTCAGAAGCTTGAAAAGTCTGACAGCCAGTCTAACCAAGGGGTATCGTGTTGCAGGTAACTGGGTTGAGGAGGTCAGATAGACAGTCGCTCCTTGTAAAACACTGGTACTTAGCTGAAACTGGATGGACTGGTAGCCGACCCCAAAATAGTTGGGAAAAGGCTAGGCCGATGACATTGCATTTTAACAGTGCACATTTAATGTCAAGAATCTTTGAATGTATTATACTCTACTTTTTTGTTATTGCTTCCCTGTTTTGTCTTAGCAAACAGTCAACCAATGGAAAGCAACGAGTTGAACCAAATAACCACCGGATCGGATTTGTTTACTTTCAATTTTCGTTGATCTATGGTGGATTTATCAAGCTCTACTTGCACCCAAGGCCAAGAAGCGAAACAGCGCTCTACACGATCAAGAGCAGCATCTCTTTTCCACATCTTACTTTAAAAGATAGTGTTGTCTCAAGCTTAGCCTTGGTTTCAAGTAAAGAGTTCGTAACACAAAAAAAAAACTGTTTTCTCCAACATGTTACAAGGTCGGGAGGAAATTGAATTAACTGTGACCGACTCTACTGATATTATTTATATCAGATTGACGTCATAGAGTGAACTGTATCTTGATACAATACGTGATGTGTTTCGTGATTATATTGTGATACAGTGATGAGTAAAGTATGTAATTGACTAGCTGTTCTTCGTGACTTCACTTGCAATTTGTGAAAGGATTTATTTTTATTTAAGCATAACCTTACCGTTCCTTTATATTAATTAATCTAAGTGATTTAGTAAAATTGGTTGTTATTACATGAGTTTAAACTTACGTACAATTCACATGTATTTTCAGAGAAAACCGTAACTTCAAAACATGGTGTTCCCAAACCATTTCTTTATTACCAGATCAAAAGTGCAGAATATGTTCTTTAGTTTCGGATGTTATTGTTTCCTTAGATAAATATTATGTTACCAAACAATAAAACTGTTTCTCGAAATATAACCATAACGAAATATATTGCTAAGGTAATTAAAAAGGTTTTCTATCCTTATACCGTACTCCTAGCTCTATAAACTAAAAATAGAGTCTAAGTTCTGTGAGTACGTGTATTTGCGTATCTACTTGAACACAATAGTATAACCTATGAAGTTGGCTAGTTTCCCTAGAGGATTGTCGCCGAAATTGGTTCGGGGCGCGGCCATTAACCCTGGCATTACTTACGTGCTTTTGTTTCAGAAAAACTCTAAAAATATAACATCAAATGATATCAATCGAAAATCGTGGAAGATTTTGGGGGTAGCCTTTTCCCAGCAGGGGACACAGTGGGCTAGAGGAAAAAAATATCAATATGTGAAATGAAGAGCACTTAGTTGTGGGTCAGTTTAGAAAAACTCCCGTATTAATAGAATCTCGGGTTAAAATTGAGTTGGGGTTTTTACAAACATTCAAATCACATGTCCAAAGACATGAGACTCAAAAAAGCCATCCGTGAATTACGGAAATGCTTGAGCTACGCGGGGGTCGATCCCGCCTTATGTTTTGCTCAGTAGTGACCACTTTCGGCTATCCGTGACGTCAATTTTACATTTTGAAAAGGCACATTAAAGAATTGTATCAAATTTAAAAAACAAGCGTATGAATAATAGGGGAATTTCACGTCTAAAATTTTAAAAAGAACCAACATAAAACTCATATCGGTAAAAAAACAAAACATCCGCGATTCCCTAAAATTCGCACATAATAAACACACAATATAAAACAAAGTCACCATTAATTATAAAACAAAACATTATTCATTACACACGAGAACGGTTGACACACAAAAGGGGTAATTTATACCCCAGTTACCGACGAGATCAAAATGCAAACGTATACATATATCAAAGTTCCCACATTATAATAGTTATAATGGAAGACACTTTATTGCGGCAATAAGCCATAAATTTGTCTAAAACAGACTATTGTTTCACGCACGGAGGTAACACGTGGGCTCCCCAGGGACAGGCCTCGATACCTCGTCCTAACATTACACTTCTAATTAACCCAAAACTCTCGACTTCACTTTTTAGGGGTCTTTACGTAAAGTGTTAAATGGAAGCGTGTTGCTGAGGCTCTGCGGGAATGTATGTTCGTTCGATACCAGGCTGTATGTTAAACACGGTAATAGTAAAATGATTTTAAATTATAGAGATGATTATTTTATTTATTTATTAGTTAGTTACAAGGCTCATGACAGCCTTAAATTTGGTACAATATCCAACAGAACAAGAACAATTTACAGATAGTTTGTCTATTGGATATCTTTTTGTCCTGCTTAGTCTTTTATAATACAATTAAGTGATAGAATTACATTAAAATATCCATCAATCATTTTTTTGCACTGATAACCCGAAACACAGGTTTAAAACAAACCTAGTTCGGGTGTCCCTATATTATCTTTAGACCATCCTTCTCGTATATTATTATGTTTTGGTGTAGATTAACTCAACTCCTATGATTATGACTATTAAGATATTTTTACTGGTTTTACATCCGAGTCATTTGTATTCGTACATGTATTTAAGTAATGTGAACTATGTTTTTAATAAATATATTTTTTTTTTAATGAATTACTACTAAATTAGTCCTACTATTAAAGTGCATATTTTGCTACAAATGTAAAAAAAAATGCTATGTAAAAGGCACTATGACATATGCACATATGACTATTTCCTTTAGGTTTTGGTCTTCCTTAGCCTATATGTACGGAACCATTAGTATCGCAATTCCGAATCGCACTTAACGGTTTTATGATTTCAATTGTATGTCGGTCCCTTGTATTGTTATTGTGATAGTTGATTCAAAATTTGAGATATTCAGTTTTATTGGGATGGGATATTGTTTGGCGTTTTCCCAAGTGGGTTTTCCTATATGAGTGTTTTTGTTCTGATGTACTATCGTACTTTGGATGCTTTAAATATCTATTTGTTTTATTTTATTGCGTTGTAAATGATATTGGTATTATTAAGTGTTTCAGTGTGACTAATACAGTTTCTCAGTTTTTAAGAGACATAACCTTATAAGTAGCTGAGCATAAAGGCGTTTGAAAAGGAGTTGGATAATGAAAATCTAAATCCCCCTTGATCCTTAAGCGGCTAACATGTAGTTCGACAATATACATAGTTTATAAATTGTCGACAGGCAGTTTCCTATTTCACCTCATATGAGATATTTATAAGCTCTTTCCAAACAAATTACTTCAATATAACAGTAATATAACAAAGCCTATTTCACCAGTCAAGTGGGATTCTGTTATAGCGGCAACAAAAGCACATACATCATCGATGAAAAATTCTGCTGTCTAAACTAATACCGTTACTGAGATACAGTCTAGAAACAGTCACACAAACAACAGAGCCTTAATAGTATAATTCCGTTCAACTTTTTGAAACCGAAACTCTAAAAAACAAAACACGACCGCACTGTCATACTTATCCATTACTCAGTACATTTAGAGTTTGTTTGTTTGAACGCGCTAATGTCAGGAACTACTGGTTCAAATTGAAAAAATCTTTTTGTGTTCAATAGACCATTCATCGAGGAAGGTTTTAGGCTATATAACTTCACGCTGCAACTAATAGGAGCGAAGATACAATGGTAAATCTGGCAAAAACGGAAAAAAATATTCATCTTCGAGGGCTTCCGTTAAAAAATTCTTAACTTATATCTTCTAACCACGCGGACGAAGTCGCGGGCAACAGCTAGTATACCTATACAGTTATACATACATTGTATGATAAAAGGGGTCGCTATAACTACTTTGATCTTACAACCCAGTTCTACTTTCCACTTTACGTATGGTTTATGGGTAGTTAGGTAATGTACCGTCGTGATCTTCAAGTTTCCCTCTAAAACTTTCTTTGGAGTTATTTTCAGTGTAAAGTTAAAGTAAAACATGTTTGTCTGTATTGTGCTGGGTTTTAAAAGTTTGTGTGTTATGAGTGGGTTCAAGTTACATATTTAAGTTTAATCGTTTTGGGATTTTATTGGAAAATAAAATGTATCAGTAGAGATTCAGGAAAGGTTCCATGCCAACTGATGCACTGCAACAGATTTTAATGTAACTTTAACTGTATATTTTTAAGCTTAGACGATTAGTATTTGAGTTAAACTTTTTTTTTACGGCTCTTAATAACCTGTATTGCTAACCAAAGTACCAAAACAATTGCCTACGAAATAACATAAACGCTCAATCCATTTCGATCAAAGCCGCTAAACAAAATAATTTGACAAAAAACAGTACCAGAACAGTCTAAAGACTCCATTACTACCCTCATCGGCACTCCTATCTTATTAAAACAACACAAAGCAGACGCGACGGTAGTCACAAATATAACAGTCACTAAGACGGTAAGTACGGCAAATTACCGAAACGAATTATTCTGACGAACATCTTTGCAAGATGGCTGTCCATTCCAGACTATTCGGGAGATAAGAGGGAAGGGCCCGCTGAAAATTGTGGAGTGTTTGTGTTGGGCGAGTTACTTGAAAGATTACTGGCATGGAAAATGAATTAGGTTTTAAGGAAAAGGGGTAAGTTTGAGATATCATTTTGTTTTTCGGACACTGGAACATTTGAATGTTTTTAATGCTCGTTTTCGGGTTCTAGGGTATAAAAAATCTAATATATAAAACTTTACCGATTTTTACCAAATTTTATATGCATATTCAGTAGGTCTGAGAATCGGCTAACATCTATTTTTTGTGTTTATTTTTTTTAACTATAGCATTCATAGACATACTTTTTGTTAAAATAATCTTCTCTAAATCATTCGGCTTTTCATATCATTCAAGACTTTTTAGTAGTATATTTTCTTAGAACAGTAAAGATTATTGACTTGAATAAAGAAAAACTACGAACCCTAATTTTCTATTTTCCGTAACGTAGTTTTTTAATTTTCATGTAGTCCAAGTAACAATTTCACAAGCCTTCATTGTCAAAATCGACGTTTAACGTTGCGTGTGTTAAAGAACCGGCTACATTAAACAATAATCAGTTGCGTGCGAGCCCTTGTACTAGACGGTATAATTTATAAACTTGAAACAACAATACTTGGCACTTTATTTAACAAAAGTCGGCTTTCGTCACTAGCACGTGTGAGCTCGTCATTATTAGGCCTTAACGAAAACCTTTATTTAAGTTAGTTACGTTAAAAAATATAATTGGAATTTAGGTTTCTGTTTTAATACTAAGTCTTTAGAATCAATAGCTTTGTAGTCAAGGAAATAATTTTAACTGAAACAAAAGTATTAAGCTAGGTTGAATTCGATTTTTTTTGACTCGCGAAGTATAAAATATGAACCCTATGTCTAGGTTTAGTGCGTACTAATAAGGTCCTACGAAAAGATAGTTGCAAACGTTGGTTGCTTATACTTTTACGTAGACTATCTCAAAAATTATGTAATACGCTGGAAGAATACGTAATGTACGCATGTAACTAAGTTGAGATTAAATTTTCTCGCCTACGAAAGAATTTAGTCTGAACCTAGGTACCAAATAAAATGAAGCCAAGTAAATATTTGTTTTAGAACATTAAACCCAACTTGCACATAATATGTTTTATTAAAGTTTCAAGCGTCTCGTAAAGTCACTTACCCGCAACTATTGTGCACCAAATGTGTGTTTTCCTCAGTTTTATAGCAACTTACCAAAACGATTGTTTAAATCCCGAGCGAGTGTTGAATACAACGGAATCGTGTGTAGCCCGCTTTATATTCTCAGACTTGACAAATAGGCACTTGGCCGGTACCATCACGTGCTTCTCCACTGCCGCCGACATTAAACTCATAAGTTTTATTTCACTAAAATTGGACAGCGATAAATTCGAAACGGACCACTGGTCGCAGCGAGCCCGGTGTACAATTTTGTTTCAATTTTTATTTTAATGGTGTGGAACGTTTTTGAATTGGTGTAATTTCTAAAACAGCGAGTTAGACTATTAGACTTTAAATTGTTTTTATTGCTCTCTGTATTTATTAACAACGATCCCACATAAAACCACTCAGTAAAACATGTACCTGAAAAAAATGTGGACTAGATATCTAGAATAGTTTCAATGTGGGGTTTATTTTTTCACTAAAGTAATAAATTCGAACATCCTCAAGAACAATTTAACTTCCAAGAAACGTCAAGGCGATCGTAAATCATATCTTTCTTCAGGCTATAAAAAGCTAGCCAACAAAAATTCCAGTATCTAAACAGCGATCGCGTAAGAAGATACTAATGATCTCGCGTTGAGCGTGACGTGGTGGAAGGGAAGGGCGTGTCGGCGGCGCGTGTCGGCGGCTGTGGCGAGGCGCGCTGTGCGTGAGCCGGCGAGACCGCGACTGACGTCACTTACCCGCCATTATTCAAGACGATGTTTATCTGTTCGCTGAGGAACCAATACGAACGTTGAAGAGTTTATCTTTATGGCTGAGTATTAATTTTGATGGAGGGATGGCCGTGCCGGGCTATCGGTTGTTAAGCCTTGTCTTGTTCTTCCTCGAGATATCGGAACTCGGTTTTCAACAAATTCAATCTTGATATTAAAATTCTCGAACTTGATTCTATCTTCTGATATTTGGATTTACCCTCCCGCGTGTTAA
Organism: Trichoplusia ni; assembly: GCF_003590095.1. NCBI lineage: Eukaryota > Metazoa > Arthropoda > Insecta > Lepidoptera > Noctuidae > Trichoplusia > Trichoplusia ni. The sequence continues at coordinate 12,847,817 of NC_039488.1, read as the reverse complement.
TATTTTTGCATTTCTTAGTATGTTGAGTTAAGATACACTTTTGTACCTATATATCCGGTTGTACGTGAACGTTATACAAACATTTAGTCTTCCTTCCAACCTTATGATCTTATTGTACAATTACTATAGCTAATGAATTAGTTAGCATTACCGATAGTTTTGCAACGCCTGGATGATTTCGCACTTACAGACACGTCACTTGCATAAATAGATGACTTTTTTAACGCTACAGACAACGTCATTTATGATTCGACAAAATTGCATGGCCATTAACTCGATAAGAAGACTTTAAGTACATTTTAAGCGCCAGTCCTTCTTTGTTTCCTAAATACAACATGACTTATCATTATAACCTTTGTGTGGGTTTCAAGATCTGATTGTGCGACTTTTGTTGGTGACTGTAGGTTCGAATATGGTTGTCCAACATGCACAGGCGCTGTGTCTAGATTGTTATCGTTTAAGTCGCTCTGCTGACTAAAACAAGTACAAAGGCTTGCTGTTTGGAAGGCAGAAGTTTCGTGACATAATTGTACGTGATTTTGTATCAGCTTCTAAGACTTTGGGTGGTAAAGAAACTCAGGGGCAGTTGTTGACACAATATTACAAGGAAAAACAAAGTTATAAAAATACAAGTTAACTGTTTTATTAATTATTTTAATAATTAGATCAATTATTATCATAAAGTAATCGTTAGTAGTTTACCTTAATAATTGATTGATAAAAATTTAATCTACTAGAAAGAAAAGAAAAAAAATGTTACAAGGACTTCAAAGCTTTTCAGTCTTTTGGTCATTCACTCGTAATTTTTAAGGCTTAATTAATCAATATTTTAAAGAACCTGCGGGTAAAACTTTTATTTCTCAATGCAATACGTCACACGTATTCTTAAACATTGAAGTACCCAAAATAAAACAATAGCGAAACAATTTAGGCGCACAACGGTTCAGCATTCCTTAATCGGGAGTCGCCGGGAGACCTGTATCCAAACTCGAAGGATACCGGTATCTATGACGGCTGACAGAAAACAATTTCACTCAAGATACACAATATTGTTGCCACTATGTATCTGTTTGAAGAAAATCAAGTCTTAAATGCCTCGTCTGATTTTTAATAAATATATGTAAGAACACTGACACATAATTCACCTTTAATACAATAATCCCTACTAATATTACAAATGCGTAACTCTGTCTGTCTGTCTGTCTGTCCGTTACGCTTTCACGTCTTAACCACTGAACTGATTTTAATGAAATTTGGTGCAGGGATATAGTTGACCTTAAGAAAGAAAGATAGGATAGTTTTTATCCCGGACTTTTGAAGAATTTTCTTGGAAACCCGATATAACCGACATCGACACGGGCGAAGCCGCAGGCGAAAAGCTAGTATTTTATTAAAATAAACTAAATTGAAGTTGCTCAATCCGTTCGGGATGATGCCACAGACAGACAGTCAGGTAGACAGACAGGTCAAATTTACAACAAGCGTTTCTTCGCCGGACGTCAAAAAACATAACTCAAATTCTTAAGAGATTTAAGTCCTCTGAAATTGAAATCCGATTATCACAAATGCCATCCACGTCAGACAAAACCCCTCAAAGTTTTCTCCTATATTTGTCAAATACGTTTCAAAGTCATTAAAAATATCTCTCTCTTAAACTATGAAGAAGTCACAACAATAATGACCTAAATAGGAAATCATCAAATCAGTTAGCTGGACGACATTTTATTTTGTACGAAGTGAGACTTCTGCTATCAATCCTATGCCTATTTTAGTTCCTATGGGAAATACGAGGTCGCTGGGGGCAAGTAAAATATAAGAGTACAGTTTACATTCCACGGTGTGTTTAAATGTGTGTGCCGTGTGCATGGCGTACGTGGCTTGTTACGCATGTGGTCATATCTCTACAGAGTATTTATGTTTATGATACAATTTTGTGAAGGTGTTTTATAAGTGGTTGTCGTTACAGTAACTGAGATTTATCTTTTAATAGCTGTATGAAAATTGGAGTTCAGACAAATTATAATCCTTTAAGAGTAATGTACTCGTATTTCAGATTTTAAGCACATGAAAAATCCAAGTAAATATTTATGTCTTTTTCAGAAAATGAATACAACAATTTTCTTAAATTTTTAATATTTTAGTTTGAAGTATTTTATTTATATTTTCTATCGCAGTTTACTGTCACCCACAAAAACTATCACTAAAATTATTGATATATATATTAGAAGCGATTGGTAGCGTAATAGTATTTAAAATGTTTTATGTTTCATTTATTTGAAGACTAAGTAGCTAGTTATTTTCGTAGCCTTTCTCTTCTTTGGAAGTCTGTACAACTGTCAATAGCATGTATGTTACCTACTACGTGATTTTGTAACTGAAAGTATTTGCCATCAGCAAATATCTGTTCCCTATGTATATGATGCTTTTGAAAATGTGTCACACACACCGTGCACAGATTCAGAGTATCTAGCACAAATACTTTCTAAGAAAGAACTGTATTACAGCTAGCTTATTTGTATGGAAATCTGTGGTATCATAAAAAGCGTACAATGTACTATTCAATTGTGAAAGTACGATACGATTATTGATAGTTATTAAATTAGAGTCGAACATTATATACTCGCGATCCCGCCGCGTCTGCTCATGATTAAGGACTCCGGTTGGGTTCGAAACTAGTCGGGCTACCCCGATAAATACACGTGAGTAAACCGTTAAATCATTTAATAATGAATCAGTCTCACGATAGTTATTATAAAAATTATTGAAAGTTGTTGTAATTATGCTTATTTACCATTTTTTAAGCTTCGGACTTTACTTAGAAAAACTTTAGAAAAAAAGGCGTTTTAGCGTTTTTAGACCAGTGACGTGGTGTTTTGAACATACTATTAAAGATTTTCACTTGCATATCGGTTCATGATAATAACTTAATAATATGCACTCCAAAATGGAAATTGAATTCGAAAGATATTGGTGCTTGCTAGGACTTAACACTGTAGAAACCTACAAACTACTACTTTATTTAACTAGCGCAGAAAATTAGTTAAATTCGAGTTTAATTTTAGTGCAATTTCCTTTTTTTTTGAGTTGGAATGCGTTTGTTATGTAGATCACAATGATTGCTTAGTCTGTTCAGTCACGGGTTGCTTCAGAATGCAGAATGTTCAGTTTTTTTCAGATAATTTGAAGGCGCGTCCGTATTATGCAAGTGGGTTGCACGCAAGCGTCCCGCGCCCTGTAATAGCTGTAATACTGAACATTAGATTGTACGCAAGTTGTACCTCTATGCGTATAAACTACTTACATATGTATGACTTAAAAGTATTGCAATGTTTCTACGAAGTGATAAAATATGTTAGGTGCATTTAATTTAAGGTGACGTCATAAACGATTAAATTCTAAAATAAGCTATGACCCTAGCTGGAATCTTGGATATAGAAGCATTATAGGTGAAAAAATATGATATAGAGCGTAACTTAAAATCTAGAATACATTGCCGGTTTTGGTACCCGCAACAAAATTAATCAGAAGTAGGAAACTTCTGATTACTGATAACTTGATAGGAATAATATGAAAAACATTTTTTTCAACTTCCCTCCCCTGCGAGAGGGACACAAAAAGAAGAGGTATTTTAAGGCAGAGCGGACACATCGCTTGCCAACCAGTACTGAAAATATTTAGTGTTAAGATTCTTTCAGTAGCTGTAGTTTTGATTTCATTTATAAGTGACTGTACCAAAAGAGCCTCTAAGTAAATCTAAAATAGTTGTTAACTAACTTGCATTTTTTCCTTATATAAGTTTCCAACATACAAAATAACTACTCCTAAACTAGTCGCAACTGGAATAAAGCTAGCCCCCAATATTTTATGTGAGGCAATAAATGCTAGCAGCTGCAATGACGCCGACAGACCACAACCGCGAACATTCTTGTGCGTTAAGTCAGTTTAGTTTTTATCGTTTTATTTATTTTTTTCTTTTTATTTTAAGGTGTACGTTTATGTATGTGGATAATTGTGGGTTTTATGCGCTTTTGCTTTGCGACAGGAAATTTTTAAGCAGCTTTAAAAAGTTTTAAAGTTTTTCTGGTGAAAAATGATGTCTTTGGAATGACAGTTCAATGAATCTTTTACTTATATTTTTTAAATATTATTTGCGAATGAATGGCACCAAGTCTTCGATAGAAAAAAAAAAGTGTGAATTTGAAATTCGTTTTCTAACCGAACTCTTAAATAATCCTGGTCGTAAGATTAAATGAGTGTGATACACTTATGAAAACTCTGTTTTAGAATGTTGCTTTCGTGTAGTATTGATTACAGGATCTTAAGAAATAATTTTAAATGATTCTTAAATACAGTTGACTGAAGACTTACTCGTAATTTTCACATGTCATCTACAATATATGTCACTTACATAAAATCCAACTTCTAGCAAAAACCTTTTCTATTACAATTTTATTCAGCAAACTTTTACAACAACAACGTTACTTTTACATGCAACAAAATAAATATAATAAGAACTTCATAAAAATACCTTCCACAGTTGTATATTATCCGTAAAAATAACGCCAATAAAAGCGACGTGCGCGCTCATAAAAATTGTTCGTATGTTTTTATAAAGAGCGTTTTGGGGACCACACGTAGCTGGAATTCGGGACACTGTAAAAGTCCGGAAGTTCCCGGGAATCCTAGCTATTTCGACGAAGAAGGAATTTCGTTGGTGGCTGCGACACAAGCGCGTTTTATTGGGCTATACCGCGCTCGACAGACAAAGGAAAGTGACTGGGTACTCGGTGTTTTTTATTCGCAATGGAAAGTGCTCGTGTATCTGTATGTTTCGGATCGCTTGTTTGGTACGTTTTACTTTTATAACGTTTATTTTATGCCATGCGTTTGTAGATGAAATATGAAGACACTTGAAGAATTTTATCTGAACTTTATTTTACGTAAAAAACTCTAAAATTGACAAGAGTCTAATTTTAAACTTACAATTTGTTGTCATAGTTTGATAACTTAGAAGTATACACTTGATCCTGGTAAACTCCGTGTTGTACCTTGTATCTCCACATGTCTAACCAATCAAATCCCGTTTATTAATGTTCAATTAGTCTTTCATAACTATTAGCAACCTCCTTCAAAATCTCAAACACTATAGAAAAGCGTTAAGCATGATAAACAAACCTAATTTTAAAAAGCGTCTAATATAATCACAGTTTCGATTCAAGAGACAACATTTTACATCTGAGTGATCTAAAATAATGATTGCAAAAGAGACGCGTCTGTAGCCCAGTCACGTACGAGTGTCGATCACTTGTAATAGACGGTTTAATACCCAACCACACTCTGTTATTCTATTAAATTATAGTGAATATTCCAGAACTGGTTTGGATAACTCGTTCAACAGATTTTGTGCAATATTTGTAGTTAGAAAGGGAAAGTGTTGACTTGCAGTTTGTAAACTGATCAGCTGTTAGTAAATTGGTAAAATATGGCGTAGCCATTATTTATGAGTCGAATTAATACTTAATACTTTTATTTATACTATTAATTTCATATATAATTAATTCGATTTACTACAATTCAATAGCAGCCAGGAGCACCATTAACATATTTTCTGAAAAAAAAAAAACCCCGCCCATTTAAATTATAAAAACTTGACAGACGAATTTCGCTTCAAATTGTTTTAGATAATAGCTGTCATTTCGTAAGGTAAATCTAGACCAGCATAATTTAATACAGGCCAGTTCTCTACATATACAACTCAAAAGATAGATGTTATAAAATTGATACCGCTGGTGATGTACAGAAATTAATTTAACGACCAATCCCCATGTATGATTCAATTTAGTTAGCCAAATTACATCACGTAGGTAGTTTAATTTTTGGCTGTGAGGTCGGCTGTGAGCAAGAGTTTTATAGATAGCATTTTGTTGTTACAAATTTAAATTTTGAAGGCTGTTTCGTATTTAATGTAGTTTTGTGTAAGCATAAGAAAAAAGTACGATTTATTACACCTAGACACAGAACAGATTACACAAACATTTGTCCTGGGTGGGAATTGAGCCCCTTTCCTCCGTTAAAACATCAGGGCCACCAACTACTAGACCAATAAGCCAGTCAAGTCGATAAGGTCATGTAAAAAATACATGTCAAAGCTTCTTTGGACATTCACGTTGTGTTAGGAATTCAACTTGGTGTAATTGGCGCCGGTCTAGTTTTCGTTACAGTTGTAAAGGTTATAATAATTAGAAAAAAAGACTTGACACTTTGGTCGATCGAAATAATATTATATCCATAAGCCTAAATCTTAAACTGCTTATAATTTAAATGATACAGAAAACATCATAATGTCACCAATTCTCAGTAGGTACCTATTTTTTTTTTATTTTAGGGCCCAATTATTAAACATACTCTTTCTACATTCTCCAGTTATCAGAATTAAGATAAATATAATCTTGATATTGACAATATATTGAGATGAACGTACTCTCATCAGATTCTTAATTTTACGGATGGCTGGATCGAGTTTGGCTGATGTTATGATAACAAATGTTCAGTAAGATTGACTCGTATTTTTCAAATATGATAAATAAACTCTATGTAAGATAAATAAGTAAAGCTCGCTACGTACATCCAAGGTTGGTCTTGAGAAAAAAACATTTTAATGTAACCATAGCAACCGGGAGAAAGTAACGTACTCGTATCTTGCAGGAATCAAACGATAGCAATATTTTTGCGATTATTGCTGTTATAAAATTAAATAATTCTGGAAATTTCGGTAGAAGTTTCATGTTCCACTGCAATACAGAGACCTTGGAGATATGTAGTGCATTTTTTATTGTCACTTCCTTCCAACATTAGCACTCTAAGTACAAGTTACACAACAAAAACATGTTTTATTTACCTTCACAAATCTTATAAGATCGTATCACTGGAATGTTTAACACTCATAATACTTTAGTCAGTAAATTGTTTAATTATCTTTTATCTCTTGGTGATAACAGTGACCTACTGGAACTGTCAGTTTACGAACGCGTGGTCGCCATCTTGACGTTTCAATTGTTTGGAAAAGGCGCCAAACAAATTCTAAATAAAAAAAAACAATCGACGCGCATTTCTTTTTAATAGCGTCTGTATAGTTACTGGCTGGTTTTTCAGTTTTTTATTGATTTTTTTATCTGTGTTTATTTAGCGTTTGACGTCAAAGTGACTAATTAGTGAAATCGTACGATAATTTAGTAACGCTTAATTTGTGTGTTGTCTTGTTTTTGCGGTATCTCATTCTGTCATCGCATTATTATTTGCGTAAGTACTGAAAATTTGATATTTTATCATCTGTATGCCTATGTAATCCTGTTCAGTGTAATCGGTTGTAACCTCTGACTCATATCTCATTATTTGATGTACGGATTGAGCTGAAGATTTGATGCGAATACAAATTAAAATGAAATGTAAAATATCGTTGGGTTTCATACCCTTAATGAAAAAAAATATGTGAAAAATCTACTCCAATATTATTTAAAAGTCTATAAAGAGCATGCCGAACTGAATCTAAATAAAAAGGCTGAAATCAAGGCAAAAGAAAATAAAAATAGTATAATAATCGTCATGATTATAATTGGCCACAGTATAAACACTATAGTAGATTGTTGCAGAACCTGTAAATTTAATTTCTACAGCATATTTAATGGCTATAAAAAAAATTTAAACAGTATAAAATTTAATACGGCCCTTTATTCAGAATTAAATTATAGAACAGAATCATCTTACTAGAGTATTGATCAAATACAAAGTTTATAAACATTAAGTAAGCCACATTCAACCCTCAATGTTTTAAACAATCTATCTACATGGTAATTTCAACTAAACGTTATTGATTGACAATAAACTTTTCAGTCAACCTCATGCTAATTTCAACCTTAAAGACAAGTTATTTATACATTTCCATCTTGAAACATTTTCAATTATTCCATAATCCTCATTAGCCTCTGACGTCATTCAAAGGGGAGCGTGAATAGTGTTGCCATTAAACAAATTGATTATTACGTAGTGTTGCCCTATTGATGGTTCGGTAATTAAATGGATAATCGATGGGTTTTACGTGTGGCGATGAAATGTAGAGCTAATTTAGTGAGGTTTTGAAGTTTTCGTTTAATTTTTAATTTCAACTGAACACCTTTACTCGTTATCAAGTTTTGCGAATGGTATTATAAGAACAAATACGTCTAGTTCTTTTGTAATTCATGAAATAATAGTACAATGCTTTATTTGTAGAAATTCATAGGATAAGGGTATTTTTTTTATATTACATTGATATTTTAGGGAGTTTATTATATTCATAAACGTATATTTTTTTCCATGATATATATTTTTTTAACGAGATCTGGCTTTATTTTTTTATTTATAATTTCAATTCCAAGTATCCTTGAAGCCTCTTCCACAGTTTAATTATTATTTAGAACGACGAATCAGTGATAAAATATCTGGTTATCTTGATAAACTAATTGTTTGCCTTTTTATATAAATACAAATAATGAAAATGCAATAAAGTAGGTCTCACTGTTTCAATGATAAAACATCTGAAATATTTATGTTTGTAACAATTTTCATTAAAATAATATTGATAAACAGAGAAAAAGACAGGTATGATGAAATTAACACTGAGTTGTTTGTTACTGTATGTGAAAGGACAAGAAAATCTAAGGCCTAATTTTCTTACGACTTTAGAAACTCATGCTTTTGATAAATGGAGTGTGACTAAAATCTAGAATTGTTGGGCGTTGAAGGCTTGTACTGTTTTGTGTACGCATTTTATTTTCGTCCGACGTAAGTAACGTGATAAGCATTTTAAAGTGAGAGAGTGAGAGTGAGAAGAGCCTTTGGCCAGCTGCAGGCTTATAACAATAAGAACGAACTTCGTATGTGATTTGCAGTTGCTACTGGTATCTGCACTCAATATCGCTGTTTCATTTCACAAGAACGCGGAATGACAAAAAGAAGTTTCTGAGTCTGTCCAGGATGTCAACCAGTGGGATTGTGAAAAAGGAAACTAATATACTTATATTCATTCGCTTTTGTGTTATAAGGGGATTATTAATACATTGCCATTGTCACGATGTAAAAAAAATAATTATTCATACGCAAAAATGAACCTTACACAACCGAACTGTAAATTCAAAATCATTACTCCATTAATACCATACGCACGGAACGTACACAAAAAGCCTCCGAATAGGTGTAATATAAATGATCATAACGATAATTCCCTTCATGATGGGCGACATAAAATACCCCGAACTAATACCGAGGTCCTCACGTACAGTCAGCCAATCACGTGCGGGCAACAAAACACGGTTATCTAATATGCATTTTATTGTCGACTGTACAAGGCGCGCGACGAAAACTGAAGCGCCAACCTATGAAATTCTCTGAAGCGTTAGCAGAACAATCGCTTCTTGAAGATATTGTTTTTGCGTGATTATTGTTTTATGTTGTTTGTTATACTGTTATTTCTGCTATTTTATTATAAAAAACATGTGAAAAAAATACAGACCGAAATACGTACGAAACGTTAAATGTAGAGTTGTCTCTGTATTTATTGACATTTTATAAATATTACAGTCAAGACCTTCTGACACAAATAACAGTAATAATACATGAACGTATACACACAAACTAATATCACCAAACTTTGTAGTCAAACGGTACACAACAAGTGGCGTAGCGGGCGTAGACCACAAGTCGCGTAGCCGCGTAGAGGCCTACGAGCGTGCAACTTTGATGAGAGTCGTAGAGGCCACATGCTACCGAGCCGGCTTATTTGTTCTTTCAACTTAGCCGCTTCGTACTTAGCGCAGTTTCGCCCTCGTGTCAAGTATATTGTGACACAAAGACGGTCAGATGTGTTATGTATGGAGTCGGCTTCGTTATACAACATCTTAATTTGGAATTGGTGTCATGTTGTATGGAGCGAGCCGGACGGGGCGATTTTTGTTTTTGCTGTTGTTTTTTTTTTATTTGTATTGTATAGCAGAGCTACAGGTGTTTATTTTTAAATGTGAGGTGAAAGTGAAGCGCTGGTATTTTATAACTATTTTAAAATGTTGTCATTTTGAAGACTTAAAATGAAAGAAATGTTTTAAAAGTAATTAAAACTATTGAAATTAATAGTTGTATCTATTATATGATATGATAATTGCTAGTCTAAAACAAACATGAATAAATTTTCTCTTTAGAAAACACAAAATTAAAATCTCACAATAATTTATGAAATAAAGAGAACAAATTAAAACGTCTATACGCCTCTCTGAGTTAATATTAGGGAATTAAGTTTTCACTACACATTACTGAAGCGTGGTTCCCTTAGATAAAAGGTTTCTGTTACGAAACGTTTAGTTAAAATGTTCCAGGCTACAGTTTAATTTATATGAAATAATCTAAACAGGTTACATTTAAATAATATCATTTGTATTAATGTATAGTATAATTAAGTATTCATAAAAAAAATATTGACTAAAAATGAAAGATGTTATAACTTCAAGCGACATAATTTAGAAAGTGAATATGTTTACAAATTATCTTTATCCAACAACAATTACAGTTTAAAAAAAAAAGAAAACCTTACTCTGTTTATAATATTAATAACGTACAATTTCTTATTTAAAATGCTATTAAAATAACAAACCTTAACATTGTCTGCAAACCTAATTAGTTCGACGAATTAATTATAATTTACATTTCCAACAATATAAAGCAGACAAGTTCTCGGTAAAACAACAACCTTACAATTTAAAAGATAATTCAAACCTAGGTACGATGTGCAAATACAAGACGTCGTTATCACATCATCAAACTCAAAAACTTGTTTTGTCACGTAACAAATAAATACAGAAGTTTTGTTGATCTTCACATTATATTATTCCGATTTTTTTTATCATAATATAGGAGTAAACAATAGTTTTCAACGTTACGTATGTCTGTTGGTCCGTTGTCCCTTGTGGCGTCTTCAAAAGGAAACGGGACTCTTTGCTCTAGATGATCTCATGACTTGAAATATTAAGGACTAGCCTTAACATAAAAAATAAAATAGTTCTTAAGTTAAGAAGAATACATTTCAGGGTTATTAATAGAATGATTCCCATTTCAAAACTGTCCAATATTTTCAATTAAACGACTTCAGAAAATGAGGTTACTTACTCAATTTAACTCTTTTCTTACTTAAAGTTTGATTCTTGTTCGGATGATCGTCATCTCCTACTTATTGTTACCTAAGTACATTTCAAAATGTACTTTCTTGCAAAATCAACAAAGTTCACATTTATATGCACTCTACATTTGTATCTATGTATGTATCAATTCGCCTTGTGCACCAGCTGTGCCAAGAAGGTATCTTAGTTCAGCGTTTTGTTTCGCGTCGTCAGCAATGCAGTGCTAGACACAGCGAAACCTCAATGATATTGTGAAGGTTTTAGTGTTGGCTTAATAATATTAGTTATATTATTTAGGTATAGAAGCTCAGATGTTTTAACCCGAGTATGTATTGAAATGAAATGACGTGAAATATTTGTTCTGTGAATAGGATATATCATCACTTTTCAATGTCCTTTTTAAGAAAGTTGGAGTCGATATTTCTTATCTGATTACTCTGAGAAGATATGTCTAAATAAACTAAGGATTTGCTGTCCGTTTTAAAGTTCAGAGTATGAGTATAAATTCATTTATTTTAAAATAAGTTTTCAGTTTAAATGTGTGGTGACCATTGTACGTTCCTGAATCATGCGGTTATATATCCTGGATTACAAGATATGCGTCTTAAAATCTTTATAAAGTAGGGTCGAAACAGACAAAATATACTCTGTATCTCATGTATCATTAAACATGACACACGATTGACACTTAAACATGCATCAGAATTTTCAAAAGATACACATTACGAATACATACAAAGAATTTCAACCCCCTTGAAAACATTGAAAGAAACACAAAGCTGCGCAATTAAGAGATATTTGTCTCTTGTCACCCCTTTCTGAAAGTTTGTTTTAAACGAACCTTCGGTTCTCGCACGCTGTATTTGAGTTACGATTAGCGGCACGCCGGGACTGACGTGACACGATTCTTAAACGGAACTCTTTTGAGTATAATTTTCCTATTCTTTTTTTCAGGTTTGGGTTTAGCCTAAAATAGAGAGATAAAATTTATTAATAATACGTAGGGAGATTCCTTAAGGCTTTAAAAATATCATTTTTTTATGGACGTTATGATTTTAATTGCTTTTTAATTTAGATTTATTGTTGATTCTTGGATAGTATATGCCCATGCTCTTTTTCTTGTTTGAATCCTATCAATTGCACATTAATTTGCCCAATTTCATGGTACTTTGATAAGTCCTGATTGTTGATAAATATCAGTTATCTATACCTAACCTTGGTTAACGTTGTTCAAACCATGAGTTGCAGGTTGATAAAAATACTCACCTACTGATATTGACCTTTGCTATGATTTACTCTATGATAAAGCTGTTTCTGTCACTAACATTATGGCGTGATAAAACCATTGTATCACCCTGGATAGCAGCGTGGTTAAGGTCACCACGCCAAACCCACTGTGCGCGTCGTATCACGGTTTCGATTCCCGCGTAGGACAAGCATTTGTGGGATCCACGAATGCTTGTTCTGAGTCTGGGAGTCTTTGTGCACATGATATTTGTAAAACCCCCCACAACACAAGGATTAAATTCCTTATGGTGAGTGTAGAAAAAAATAAAAGTGCACAGTACAGTTTTTGGCGTATTGTATGAAAGCAGATTTTTAATATTTAATTTTCTATCTTTTCAGATCTCAGTTTAGAAGTGGCGGTGTGTTATTCCGCGTGAGCAGTCAGGGGATGCGCGCGGGCAGCGGCTAGCCGGCCAGCGTGGCGGGGTACGGGCGGTACGCGGGCGGCGCGGGGGCGTACCATGCGCGTGCGCCCACCGTGCCGCTTAATGCCAGTGAGTATACAAATCAAAATATGAACCTTTTTACGCCAGACTGTTGGAAACCGGCCTACCCCTTTACAAATGAGGTTTGCCAGCTCGCTGCGGGTTGGGGTTTCCCCTCACGTTTTACTTTCACCGTTTGATAGTAGTGTCTTGGAATTAAGGAACTACAGGACTTTTTATAAATTTAGGATGAGAATGGATGTGGGAGAGCTTATTACGAGTCAATTAATAAACTTTTACGAAATCGGTTTACAATGATTCTTTTAAAGCTCTTTACCACAACCGCATAAATTAAAAGTATATCACGTGTCCTCTATATTAAATACCAGCTGTTGCCCGCGACTTCGTCTGCGTGGTTAGAAGATATACGTTATGACTTTTTCTTCGCTCCTATTAGTCGCAGCGTGATGGTATATAGCCTTAAACCTTCCTCGATGAGTGGTCTATTCAACACAAAAAATATTTTTCAATTTGAACCGGGTCTTCCTGAGATTAGCGCGTTCAAACAAACAAGCAAACTCTTCAGACTCTTCTCTTATAAAGAAAACACTATCTTGAATAAACGATACATAATATATCTTAGCTTATGCTATAATTTCGGATTGAACGATGCAAGAGTGCTTTTAACTAGCATAATGGAAATGGATTTCATTCGCTTCCTATTTCCATTATAAACTATTTTCATATGTACGAAGACGGAACTCCGAGCGAAGTAATATGTACCATGATGTGGGGGGGGGGGCTAGGTACATTATACATCATTCATGTAATCTGTTATCTGTATGCTTTTCTATATGGAGTTTCTTGACGGTTCTTCTTCATAAAAATGTCATTTTTGCTTTTGCAACGAAGTTGTATAAGCACTTCGAAATTACCTGAAAAAGGTGTACTTGAAATAAAAATTGTTGTATGTATCTCCACATATACTGAACCCAGAGGCCGAAAAGAAGCCTTTTACTAAGCCCGTGCGTGTTTCCGTCAGACCGTCTGTTACCAAGCTGTATCTCGTGAACTGTTGTGCCGAGACGATTGATGATGAACAAATTATGTATTTCTGTTCTCACACAAACATTTCACAGGTCAGACAAAAAAAATCTGATATTTCAAAATAATGGGTCAAGAAAAAAACAATTGTTAAAATCGAGGACCCTGTATCAATTAACGTTTTTAAACGGCCTTTAAAGTAAAAGGCAACGACTAAACCAATATCACAGAAAAATAGAAAGCATGTTTGTGCCACGTTATTCTGGCGCAAACTGTCACGAACCCGTTGTACTCGGTTCGTGACCCGATTCGGAAGCATGACAAACCTAAACCACGTAATAATTAAGGCTAAAATGATTGGGTGTTAGCAATTAGCCCGATTATATTGAGTTGTGTCAACACGGATGTGGCCGACGCCGTAATTTAGCTGTCGCATTTAAACTTTTTAAGTTTTTAACAACTTAAGCTAAAGTCATTGTTATTTGGAATGAAGTTGCCTTTTTAAATATACGATCAATTATAATTTTCGTATATTCGTTTTGTTCGTCATTTTGGATAATAATAAAATGTAGTTCATATTGTTGTAATAAGGAAATCTACTTCTTAATTAGTCTATTTAGATTAAGTACTGGGGGTTTACGTATTCACGACTTCGCGCGAAATTTAATTGCCGTTCTTGAACTTGTTTTATCAATTTGTGAATTGTTAATATAAGACCTTGAATTCATTATTGAAATAACTCTTTAATGTATCAAACTCTAACTATCTTTTTACCTAGACCAAAGGACTATCAGGACGGAACTACACGACTGGATTCCTAAATTAAACTGTTATGACGAACAAAGTAGAGTCCCGTACGAAAGCTAATGAATCAAATGAATAACCCACGTAACTGTCCAAAATATGATATCATAAAGCCAGTTATACACAATAGTAATGTAACTACGTAATTTAACCATTTACAAAACAAAACCCCCAACCTAATTACCATATATCAATTGTGATTGTAGACAAACGCATAGTATCGCGCGTTTCACAATGCATTGCGTATTTAGTGCGGGAGGAGGTCGCTTATTGTCGTATTGTGCCGGGAATGTACGATATTGTGCGAGGATTTTGCGGCATTTCAAATTATCGGTCTGATGTATGGGTAGGTTGTATGTCGTATGTGAGCTATTCAGGGGGGTGCGATGTGTTTTTGTTTATTGTTTGGGTAGTTTAATAATTGATAAGTGAAGATGTTCTGGTCTTTACAAGTGGACAGATTAAAAACAAGTTTTGTAATATAGAGGTTTTATTTATTTTAATAAAAAAGCCAAAATGTCTGTAATCAGCAAAATGAAGTTTTGAAAACAAAATGTTTCATATAACGTGTCAAAATCTCTTTTTGAATAAAAAACCTAAATTTTTTATTTACAAATGGAAACAGTTTTAGGCTTTTCGGGAGCAGCATTAACTTTTATGTAACCTAAAACCTTTTTTACATCACATCCTGTTAACACATCCCGATTGCTACAAAACAGCCTTTACACACGACTTTTATTGTGTTAAGTCTTAGTGTAGCTTACGAATAGCATTACACAACATATTAGATTAATCTAAGTTAGTTCGACACTTAGTTCTCTCTCACGGAAATCGTTTACCATGCGAGTTGTGATATTTTAGCATAAATTTGCATGGAGCCCGTACTGTCGAGTAAATATTTTGTGATTAAACCGTACAAGTCAGCACCAGAGAATTAATATGCAGCACCTGGTTTAGAAGCGATAGCTTTTAGGTAACTGGTGGACGTCTTAAAGCGGACTAGTTTATTATGGCTTTAATAGCTTTATGTTGCTCTTGCTTTTAGTGCCAGTTAGAAGGAAAGAACTTGTTTAGTGTAATCTCGCGGTACTAATAGTTCCCGTTAAGTTAAAGGTCTAAGGCCCTGCTGTCTGTCAGTCTGTCTCCAAGCTATCTCTCATGAATCAAATATGTATTTGGATTATTGCTTTAACATAAAAAAATAAAAAATCAGGGCTAGGTTAGATCGGGAAAATTATAAATTTAATGGGTGAGGATCTTTTTAGTATATTTCAACGAGGCCCATTTGAATCGCGAGTTTTTAAATTGCGTAAGGCTCAATAATATAAGATATTCGGTACGTATTTTTCTTTTGCCTGTATAAAAACACGACCGACTTAAAGTAAAAGAAGACTAATGGCGTCACTAGTCGTTGACACTGACCGAACAAAATGTATCGGCTACTGAAAAAGCAAGTCTGAAGCTGTAATGGAGTTTATCTTAATATTCTTGTTTTATTTTTTCGTTTTCTTTCGCCTAGAGTCAACATGAATGGAATCGAAATAGCTGATTTTTTTCAAATGCTAGGCAAAGGCGTCTACTCATTAAAGTTGCAGGATGTAGAATTTAAACACATTTTTTACTCAAAAATGCGTTTGGCGACTATTTTACAGAGAATTTCTGAAACTCAGAAACTGAGCACATATATGTACACTCGGCGACACTAAATGACACATATAGTGTGAAGTGTCACAGTTAACGCGGCATTACGTACAGACAACAATAGAAGTCAATGTGCAAAACCAGATTCATATACTGGTGAAATTGATTATTTGATTCGCGTGCGTTTATCGGGATCGCTAAACTAGTTTTGGTTTCAACTGCAGTTCGCGACGGGAAGGCGAGTCGAATGTTTTGTTAAATAAACGTGAGTAAACCTGTTGTGTGTATTATAATTTCTTATTGAATTATGAAACGGCTTAGTTACACGTATTTATTGGGATAGCCCGACTAGTTACGGGATCTGCCGTAGATCTTAATCATGAGCTGTCGCGATTCAAACTGATGCCGGCTCGAAAAATATTTACGTCATTTAATACTGAATCTGTCTAAATCGCTTACTTTATAACATAAAATATTTACTCAAATTGATTTAAAACCTCTACATAGTACATTGAATATAGGATTTTAGTATTAGCTACTTTGTTCCCCCTTTAGAATTCTGACAGTGAGTCAATTGGAGAGTGTTAATACGTTTATGTGAGTGACTGTACGTACGTAACGTACATGGCCCACGTTTTACCCCTAAGTGGTTCCCGTGGCAGACATAACCAGAGTCACTCAGCAAATACATTTGAATTTATAATTACTTGAGTAACGACTGACGGGTCAACGACATCAGGTTTTGGAACAGAATGTAGTCTATTTGCAAACTGGCTAGCTTGCACAGGTTTTATAGCCTAACCTATTTTTAGATATGGAGAAATTTTAGGTTCGGGATAGGTGAATCATTTTCTTTTTCTATTTTTTTAACCTTGGATTACACGGTTCAACCGTTTTATAATAAATATTTGCTTATTATAAATGTATGCGAAAATTTTAACTATTTTAGAGTCTAACCAGATTTTTTACTTTATGAAATTTATTCACGACACGTATTTGCTGAAAGGAAAATAATTTAAGTAAGTCTCTTGCTTCAAATCTGAAATTGAGAAGAAATAATGGGTTAGCGAACATCCGTTCCAGTTTTTTTATGACATCGCCTGTAAATAAATGTCTATTATCAATATTTCTATCTAATAACTTGACCTTTGACATACAATGGAACGAAAACTGCCTCTTCACAACCTCGCTACACCAAAATATATATAGTCTAATAAACCAACTAATCATACCATCACATCCATCATGTTACAAAAACACAATATTTACATAGCCCTGTCGAACATTGATACCAGTACGCTCATTATAACCTCTCAAAATAGGACTGTACCCGCCGTGCAAACGAGACGGAAATACACAAATTGTAGAGCGCCATTTCATTCCAACATTCACAATAGTCGTTGTTAGTAGCTCATGGTACAGGCACTGAACATAAATCAAACTAAGCCACGGTAATCTTATTATGTAACGATATTTAAAACCTATGAGTTTTCAAGGTTTTGGTTTTGTACAGCTAAAATATATTACGTCAGAGTTTCAAAATTTATGACCGCGTAGAATGAATTTTGTGATTTATTGTTGCAATATTTAGCTGTTTGACCGTATTTATAATAATATTTGCACATTATTATACATATTATTTACAAATTAGTTATTGATGAAACCAAAAAGGATTTTTGACGCTTACCTCACGTAAAAATAATAATTTTAGATTCATAAAAGACAAAAAAAAATGACTCGGAATATAGATGAAACAATTTCAAAAGTAAAAAATCTATGCAATTCAAGTTTCCTATAAATATCATTTTTAATCTAAAATCGTGTAGAGCCCTCATGCATATCCACGTCAGCAAATTTAAAGAAACTCTTAACTCAACGGAAACGGATTACGCAAACTCTCGAACACATTTGTAGATTCCGAAATTGAACGAAGTTGGCGCGAGTCTTAAGGCTTTGGAATAGATTTCATCGGAGACATTCCTCAAGATTCATGTCTCGAAGCGGAGGGCAATCATCATCATCTAAAGCTGGTATAGTTTCTAATATGAGGCTTTCGTACAGCTTGAGTAAACGATCTTGGTATTTTCAGGAGTTTAGTTGAATACCGCTAAAATTGTTTTGTATTTCAAGCTCAACTGGTGTAAATAGTACTAGGTTATTTTACATATGTCCCGTTATCAGGCATAAGACTGTCCCTTGTGGGACGATTTGAGCAATGATCAAAACGCTAGGTAACTGCGGTTTGCCGATTTCAAATTCCGATACTTAGAATGAATGTTTTCTCATGATATCAATGGTGTCTTTGAGTAAT